>NW_019396603.1:0-9730 GCF_000591075.1 Eurytemora carolleeae | reverse complement strand
AATTAATTTAAATTTCCATATTTTGGGGGCCGTATAGGACGTAGGTTAATAACTATTCAAATAATTATTGTATAAATCTGACCTTTTTCGCTTGATATTGGTCGATTTTTCTTTCCAACCGATTCACTGTTTGGTTCAACAGATTCACTGTTTGGATCAATTCATCCAACTTTTGACCTAAATAATTTTTGTATTACTAAGATTATCAAATACAAAGGAACAGAGTATTTGCCACAAACCCAAATTTTCTAATCCTTATATCTATGAAACGTCATGGTGAAAACTTTTGATATTTTAAACTTAGATTATTTTATCTAACATAATTCATACTTTGAAATATCAAAGTTTTAGACCATCAGGTTGTAAAGATATAAGGGATTGAAAAATTTTAGTATGTGGTAAAAACTCATTTCCTTTTTTAGATCAATAAAAGATACTCTTGTCGTAATATTAATGTAACTCTACATTTAACGAGTGTGCCTAACAGCTTTATATTATCAAGCATGATATATCCATTAATTTCTGTTAAAAATTGATAATTTTCAATCATTGTTTCTGTATAAAGTTACTTGCAGATTTCTGCTTCAGGAACAATGGAGGAAAAAGTTACAATTTGAAAATAGAAAATTATCTCAAATTATTGGCCTGTGAAAGGGTTAAAGGGAGTGACCGGCAATGTAGTTGAACTAAGAACTAAGACAACATTCGCAGAATTTGTAGAAATCTGGGAACAAATTTAAAAAGAATAAAGAAATTCAATATAATGATGAAAAAGAAATAATTGATTCTAACATTGGTTTTTTGAGAAAATTTCTATTAAGAAATATGTTCCTCAACATCTAATTAGCTTACTGTAGAACTAGTTCTACATTTTTTGATGTCGTTATTTAATAATTACTTCTACATTGCCGGTCACTTCCTTTAAAGAGTGCCCTTGTGGTGATCTTACTTTGAGAGATATTTGAAGGTGACGCTGCCACCTCATTAGTTAG
Organism: Eurytemora carolleeae; assembly: GCF_000591075.1. Classification (NCBI taxonomy): domain Eukaryota; kingdom Metazoa; phylum Arthropoda; class Copepoda; order Calanoida; family Temoridae; genus Eurytemora; species Eurytemora carolleeae. The sequence continues at coordinate 8,738 of NW_019396603.1, read as the reverse complement.
GTCAACTGAATTCACTGAATCTATTTCATCAGGAACGTCGAAGCGGGAAGGAGTACTTGTATAAAGTCTCTTGGGCAGTGGGCTCCCCGCATCTAGACTGATTTTCTTTCTTGCTAAGGGCGTTGTTGGTCTTCCATCAGTTTCTGTCTCCTTTCCTCTGGTGTCTTTCTTAGAGGGAAGCCGCCTCTCTATACAACAAAACATAATCTATTTAATTCTTTTTAAAATTCAGTTTTTGCATTTTCAAATGATTGTCTAGTGCTGCATTATTTTCTTAATGTTATTTGATTTACCTTCTTCGTCTGAATCACTATTATCCTCGCCAAACTTCTTGGTTTTCACTCTTTTTCGTTTTCCATCTAAACGAGGAGATAAAGGCAAGCCGCACCAGTATAGCCTCCATCCCGCAATTGTTTCACAAACAAAGAGTAGGGACGTACTGCGCTACCCTTATCCCTTAACCTAGCCGCACCCATATATTTTTGGCAAAATGTCTTTATTTTTAAGTGCCTTTTTCCTCCTAAAAATATTTTTGTTGTACATAACTGCATGATGTTGATCTCTAAAATGTTTGTGAAGGTAAGTAGAAATTCAATCTTTACCAAAAATAACGCAGTTTTGAGTGCAATTCCGTTTTTTTAATTATCTAAATTTATCTGATTTTAGATAATTTTAAAACTTTTAGAACTGTGCTATTTCTGGTAAAAATTGAATTTCTCTCTACCTTCAAAAACATTTTTTGAGAAGATCAACATGTATGTACAAGATATTTTTTTAAGTAGGAAATAAGCATTTAAAAGTAAAGACATTTTGCCAGAAAATATATGTTTGCGGCAAGGATGCGATACGGGTAAGTGTAGTGCCATGATACTATGTTTAAGAGTCAAATACAGGATGGAGGCTATTCTGGTGCGGCTTGCCTTCCCCCCCCCCCTCCCCATTCTTAACATTATAACTCTTACCCCGCCTTATTCTGTTATTGTGTATGGTCAACCACATGGTAATGACTGTCACACTAGACGGGCTAGTACAGTAAAGACTAGACCTTCAATCTTGCACCGGTGCAACTTTTGAACTTATGTGAACATTTAAAAGTTTTGGGAATTAAAATCTTGTCATCAAAGACAAAATGAAAAGTAAAAATTGTATTAGTTTCAGTTTAAAGGTAAAAATTAATATGTGCAAGTAATTGGAACCATATTATACCTGGTTCACTTTCACTATGCCTTATAGCTCTTTTCATGAACTTTTGCCCCTCTTCCCAGGTTCTAATCTCTGCTACAAAGATAAAACAATATAATTTCTATTTTTTAAGAGCTAAATTTTCGGTAAAAAATATGTCAAACTAATAATTCTGCTAGATATTAAGTCAATGATTTATAGGAACCGAGTTTTTGCCCCAAACTCTGATGTTGTATCCCTATATCTTTGCAACCTTTAATATTTTAAACTATGAATTATTTTGTTAAATAATATTAGTTTATTCTGATACAGTCAGGCCATACTAAGCTATAGTAAGATTCGCGTGACATATATATTGTATGTACCCTTATTTAGCACTGTAATGTCCAAAAACTCCCAGTAAGACTTTGGTTGCGCAAGCTTCTTTGCAAGATTCGTAACATCCTTGGGAGGCCATTTAACCTGTCTATCCTAAAACATAAAAATTGGAATTTGGAATTCTTATTGTTCCACACATAGAGTAATAAAACGAAGAGGTGAAGCTTAGCTCAGGTACACAACCGACCTCCCAATTATTTAATTAAAGAGTGGTCGGTTGTATACATCACGATATGTTTACGTATCTAACGCTGTACACTTGTATATTATTACTCTATGGTTCCACATGTAAATATTTACCATTTTTTTTACATCGAGGACGCATAAAAGTGCAAAATACAGATACAACCTTCAGGGACATACACAGAAATTTGTCCAGGGGGAAGGCTTAAAGGGACTGTAAAGGAAAAATGAAAGGGCGTATAGGTTAAAAGCTAATCACTTTAGCTCTTGATCGCGACTCATGAAAGTTATATCTGATGTTCCTATCTCGAAAAATTGATATAAAACTGTGTCAAATTTATATGAAAATTCATATATATACATTTTTGTATCGAAAGTTTTATATTAATTTCTCGAGACATGATCATGATAGAAGTTGCTCAGGACCTTTAAGGATTCTGCTTCCGAAAGCTCATCCCCAGGCTTCCAGGACTCAGTAATTCCTGTTGTATCTCTCAGGATACCAGACATCATTTGAAGTTCCGTCTTGTAATTCTTTCCAACAATCTTCTGGGACTCTGATGAGCTTCCTGGAACTGATAAAGGAGATTCAGACTTCTCCATATTCGCATCGCTACTACTAAGCAACCCTGATGTACCTGGTATAGGGTTGGTAACGTTTTGATTTTTGAAAAAAACGATCGTTTCGTTAAGAAAACGTCGAGGAAAATCGAAAAACGAAACGATCGTTTTTAAAAACGATCGTTTTTTTAAAAAGTTCGTTTTTTAAAAACTGTCGTTTTTTAAACGATCGTTATAAAAAACGATCGTTTAAAAATAACGATCGTTTTCAAAAACGATTACCAACCCTAACCTGGTAGAATGGTACTGAGGTCCTCCTCTTGTAAAGTCTCTGATTCAAGATCAGTTTTCTCCTCTGGTTTGGTCGATGTTTCATGAGATTGAGACTTCTCTGTATTCTCCTCTTCACTACTAGACAACGGTTCTATACCTGATAGAATGTTACTGAAGTCAGTCTTTTGTTTCTTCTTTCTTGAAATATTATCCACATGTTTAAGTGGCTCAGAAGAACTTCCTGGATCTGATATCATATTATTGAAGACCAATTCTCCCTGCTCAGACAGTTCATCCACAGCCCTCCAGGACTCAGCACTGTTTTTTGGTAGATTAGTTTGCTTTAAAGGGTTTTTAACAATTTTACAAGATTTTCGCAAGTGTTCATACAAATTTTTCACTTGTGTGAAATTTTTCTTGCAGATAAAACAACACTTAAACATTTGCATTGTTTTATCAGGATCTAACAATTTACAGTAACTCCTCATTTGTATAATCTGTTGAACCAATTTAGTACGCTCTGTGGAATTAGCAGCATATTCAACAGCCTGTTTTGCAAGTTCTGTCAATTCAGGCAGATGTTTGTCCTCAAACGATGGTTCTGTTATCTGCTTCTCTGGTGTACTGGTAAACGGAAACTCGTCGTCCTCTTGTAAAGGTTCTGATACAGGCAAATATTCAGTTTCTGTTGTGGATGAACTTGTCAAGAGCTCATTTGTAGACAGTTCATCTTTCTCCTCTGAGTTGGTGGCTGTTTCAAGTTTGTGTTCTGCTACATTTTTGTTTGGAGCTGGACTAATGAAGAGTTTTGTTTTACCTTTATTTTTTTTCAGTGGTGTGGAGAAACCAATTTCATCTTGAATACATATTTGGGTGTTAAAATCTGTTGTACTTCGAATAACTGGTCCTAATCTGGATGAGATTCTCTCAAGGTCTTCAATGAACCTAAAAATATTTCAAATATATTTGACTCAAAATTGATGAATTTTTAAATTGGGACTATCAAATTGAACATGTTTGCACAATAAGATTGCTAGTTTATTTTTTTGCTCTGAATCAGATTAAAATTTTTACCATTAAACATGTGTCTACTAGTTTATAATGTGTTTGTAAGGCCACATATTGAGTATGGAAGTATAACAAGGTTATAATTTCATTCCTAACCTAACTACAGAAAATCAGGTCTTTACAAAAAAAGGTCAATTGGAGCAGTAAATAATAGTTCATTTAAGGCACATTCAGATCATTGTTTTTCCTCCTAAATCTTGATGATACATATAAACTATGTGTTCTATCTAGTAAGCATAAATTATTTTATAAAAAACCTTCCAGCTTCCTTTCATGATAGGTTTAATTATTTTGTTAAACCAAATAGAAAAAAAATCATATAAACTTGAACAGGTTATCTTTAAAACTCTAGGATGTTTTCCCTCTGCTTTATTTCCAAAAATATAGAATTTGATTGAATTAGAGCTGATGGAAACTAAATCTGCAAAATTGCTTAAAACTGTGTATCATGTGGATAAACTTAGGAGGAACGGCAGCCAATTGCAGCTGAAAAATTGGCTTTTTGATTATTTGAGTTAATTTGATGTTATTTGTATTATCTCTCGCTTTTTATTTGAATAAAAATATGAAATACCTGTGAAAATCCACATGGTCGATGGTGCATGATGAGTTACAATGGCCTTTTAAGAATTCCACACATGAGTCTAATATATTCTTATACGGTTTCAGGTAGTAATCTTCATCCATGTTTATTATTTTTGTTGTCTGCAATTGCCTATTCATCAGAAAATGAAGTCCCAACAGTCTCTGGATGACAGCAAACCCTTCATCATTAGTCTTCTCGTAATTTAACCTTTCCTCATCGGTTAAAGCCTCTGAACACTAAATGCAAAAAAGTGTTTAAGGTTTTAAGGAATTTTTCGTAACGCATTCCGAGGAATTTCTTGTAACCTCAGTGAACAATAAAAAGATTGTTCAGGAATTAGGGAAAAAATTAAAGGATTCGGACAGGGACAGTTATAACAGATGGTTATGTAATGTAATTTAATGTAATGTAATGCAATGTGATTACAGAAATTGTAAACTGTACCTCCATTTTAGAGACATGACTCGCCAAGAACTCAACCCAGTCTGTTATTAATTTAAATTCTGTCATATGTGTGCCTGGCATCACTGAAGTTCAAAAATTAAACAAGGACATTTTAATTTTCCTGAAAAAAAGATAATTAAATGTAGGAGAAGCAGACCCTGATCATGAGCATTTTAAAAGGACACAATTTTGTTCTTGATTGAGACATAATGGACTAAAAAACATATACAGTTTGAAATGGAATAAAAACAATTAAATAATTAGCAAGTTTTCACGGACTTAGAGGTTAAACTCCATCCTAATGTAATGATGGTCTCACAGTTTGAGCCAGGGCAGCTCTGCCATGACATTTCTATCATGCTCGCCGTAGTCATAACTAAGTTCTTCTCCCTAAATAATAACTAATTAGTTGTACTTATCAGGCTAGATATTTGAAAGAATCTGAGCAAAATTGCGCGTGCGATTTCTGTTGTGGATGAACTTGTCAAGAGCTCATTTGTAGACAGTTCATCTTTCTCCTCTGAGTTGGTGGCTGTTTCAAGTTTGTGTTCTGCTACATTTTTGTTTGGAGCTGGACTAATGAAGAGTTTTGTTTTACCTTTATTTTTTTTCAGTGGTGTGGAGAAACCAATTTCATCTTGAATACATATTTGGGTGTTAAAATCTGTTGTACTTCGAATAACTGGTCCTAATCTGGATGAGATTATCACAAGGTCTTCAATGATCCTAAAGATATTTCAAATATGTTTGACTCAAAATTGATGAATTTTTAAATTGGGACTATCAAATTGAACATGTTTGCACAATAAGATTGCTAGTTTATTTTTTTGCTCTGAATCAGATTAAAATTTTTACCATTAAACATGTGTCTACTAGTTTATAATGTGTTTGTAAGGCCACATTTTGAGTATGGAAGTATAACATGGTTATAATTTCATTCCTAACCTAACTACAGAAAATCAGGTCTTTGCAAAAAAAGGTCAATTGGAGCAGTAAATAATGGTTCATTTAAGGCACATTCAGATCATTGTTTATCCTTCTAAATCTTGATGATACATATAAACTATGTGTTCTATCTTGTAAGCATAAATATCAGGTCTTTGCAAAAAAAGGTCAATTGGAGCAGTAAATAATGGTTCATTTAAGGCACATTCAGATCATTGTTTATCCTTCTAAATCTTGATGATACATATAAACTATGTGTTCTATCTTGTAAGCATAAATAATTTTATAAAAAAACCATAGATATGACATTGTTCACCATCAGACAAAATCTGACTAGTTTAAAATACATGCATTTATATATTTCAGTTTTTTAAAACTTCACATTTTATTCAAAAAGGATTACTCTAAACATAATGCTTCACGTCGCATGACCTCAAAATTCTTTGAACAATATATATATATATAGAAAATAGTAATCTCTGTGATGATGTGAATGCAATGCCTGCCTGTCGTAATTCAGTAGCCTTCCATCGATCGATTTCGTCAAGACCTCGAGGTTTCCTTAATTTTGTATAACATATTAAAAAAATATAGGGAGGTAAAAGTAGCATGGAAGGAAGACTCACGAAAAGAATGGGGGAAAAAATTAAGAAAAAACCTACCTTACAAAATCTGAAGGAATTCCAGATTTGATAGCACTCAATCGCCTGTTAAGCTCTAGAATTTTATATGCTGGTAAGCGCAAATGTTTCTCTCCTCGACACCAAATAAGCAGAAGTTTCTAAATACAAGATGTTTCTATTTTGTTGAAATTTACTTTAAAGATGGTTCACTATTTCTTTGCAAAACTTCTGCAATTTGAAATCTTTCACAATAGACCTTTTCAAAAATTTACATTCAATGATTGGAACTTGAAAGTAAGTACAAAAAGAAATTCATTTTGGCATAGATTAAAAAGGAGTTCAAACTGTAAGTGTCAAGACATAGGACGATTTTTTTTTCATTTATAACCAAAAATCTTTATATCAAGGGGGGGGGGTCCCTACCCCATATTTGTAAAAAATCCAACCTTCATAACTCCAAGGCAACAGGAATGCATGTAGTCTACACTCCAATCTCAAATAAAAAGCTTACATACTTCGATTTGAATGAGAAAATTAGTGAAATTAGTTGTTGGTTTATAAAACTTTAGTGTTTCATGCTTTTTTATGAGGGGGGGGGGAGCAAAAAATATTTCATTATATTTATCTATATATCCAATATTGAAAAATTAAAAACACGAATGGCACCATGATAAAGTGTGTATGTCTCTCTGAAATACCTTTAATCATGTCAAGCCCAAATATGTTGCACATGGGGGTGTTACCAATATGATGATTCTCCTGAGACTTGGTTCTAGAACAATTTTAATTTTCAAACAGTGGATTGAGTATTCCAATTGAGTTAATCCAGAACTTAAAAAATATTAGTTTTTTGACATAAATGACGTTTTACCTAAAAGAATGATCTGTCCTTGGAGTAAGGTTCTTGGTTTTTCGGTAAATAATTCGGCGATCAACTCTCTTACCTTTTTCTATATTTTTCAAAGATATAAACATAGCATTGCGCCTTGAGCATAACTAGAATGAATCCCCCCCCCCTTTCTCTGGATAAGTGAAATAAAAAGATTGAGCTCCCAAACATGTTTATTTATGAAAAAAGAATTAAATCATTTTAATGAAAATCTTTTTTAAATTCTTTTAAATTCTTTGTAGATCCTATATTTTGCACCCCCCCCCCCTCCCCACCGACCCCCTAACCCATATATTTCGCAAATTTCTATCATTTCTATGTTTTTATCTTTCCTGTACAATGACCGCAACCATAATAGCCACCATGCCCTTTAACCTGTTTAAGGTGAGCACGCGCAGGGGCGTCAGCAACAATAGAATTTAGAAACACTTTGAATTGTAAACCCTTGACTTTTAATCCATTTGAAATAACGGTATTCAGTTGATCAATCAATGGATTCAGAAAAAGTAAATTAGACGGTTTTGATGTTCCAAAGCAAATCAAAAGAGGGAAAATGATTGTAGGAATTAAATTTCTAAAAGTTGCTAGAATGGGCCAAAAAACTTTACTTGACGATTTATATAAAGGAAGGCCGTCGTAATTCAAGGATAATAATAAAGTATTATGCTGGCGGAGGGTTCTTTCTGGAAATCTAAAAAAATGTTAAAATTAACTTCAGAGGTGTTTGCAATAAAGTTAATTAACTATAGCTTTGTACAATTTCATTTTAGTGTGCAAATACTTAATATTTTTAACTAAAACAAAACATTGGAAAAATACTGAGATTTTTTCCACCAATCTCAAATTTTCCAATTTCCTATATGTTTGAAACCTGTTGGTGTTAATTTTTGATATTTCAAACTTAAATTATTTGATCTTACAGAATTCATTATTTGAAATATTTAAGATCTACAACATTGGGGTCCAAAGATATAGGGAATAGAAAATCAGAGTTTATGGCACTCAGTTCCTATATAATTTAAAGCTAATTAATGGTTCAAAGATTGTTCAAAAAGTAAAGCAAAAAGTTTAACAAACATATAACTTTCAGTAACCTGTTTAAAACACGTTTCATCTCTGTGCGTACATCAAACTGGTGAACAGTCATGTCAGAAATATTACTTAGAGAAAATTTGTCCTTTCCACCAGTTCCCATTAAAGTGCGTGCTGTTGCAGGCAAATCCTATATTAAAAACAATCAATTTAATTTGCATTCCCCCCCCCCTCCTCCTTTTACTTTACAATTTTAAATCAAATTTAACCTGATGCTTTCCAGTAGTTCTAAGGATTCGAAGTAAAGCATCAACAGTGTTGTTAGGCACCAAAGTACTGTTAACCCACTTTTTTAGTTCACCCCTAAGAATGTTAAGATATTTGAGAGAAGGTTGAAATATATTTGAATCAAATCTAATGAGGTCAGATCTTCATTATTTGTTTACAGATGTAATATATAAGCTGTCTAATTTAGGAAATAAAACATAATCTTTTGTAAATCATATTTTAGAGCAGAAATTTTATAAAACCTTAGTTAATTTTAAAATCCATGCCCTTTCAGTATTTCAGTAAT
>NW_019396602.1:202030-212251 GCF_000591075.1 Eurytemora carolleeae | reverse complement strand
CCCCCCCTCTCCACACACACAATCCCTCAAATCTAAATTCTTTGTCCAAATTCCAGATACGTATCTTATAGGAGAGTTGTATATAAACTCTCCGCCAACATCCCGTCGCGTATATACTCAGATATAGGAGTATAATGACCGTTACTACTTGGGGGAAGGGAGAGGGGAACAGATAGGCTGATTTCAAAGAAAAAGTTAGTTCAGAAAGATACCAGTAGGTGTCTCACATCTTATTTCAACAAACATATATTCTTTACTAATATAAGTCAATTTTTGACACTATACAATTTCTTTTAGTTGTTTACAACTAAAATTTAAAGAATTGATGAATTATTTTGACAAAATATCAATTTCATTTTTGTCACAAATTAAACCTACAGTTGTTTTTGAATAAACATTCATTACATTCATAAACAGACGTCCTTACACTAGTTTGCATAGTTCTGACGTCCTTTTTATAGAACCTGATAACGGGTTATAATTTCTGGCCTGCCGGGCCTGGCTAATCTGTAGAGTATAAATTTTAATCTACAGTCCGTCTTGTTACAGTACAGACACCCCCGGCCCCTCCCTATACTTTATTTTATTGTTTTTTTGCCAAGATTAAAATGAATATGTGTACAAATGGGTTTTACATTATTATTTTATATTTATGTATTGATCTCATCAACATTCTTCTGTCCCAAATAATTAGCCATTCTTGTGCTGTGACTAGTTTTTATGTTGTGTGACATATATACATGGTGTCTCTGAAAAAAGTGTGTTTAGGCTTTTTATCCTACTAATTATCGTTCAAATGTGCTTCTGGTTGGTATATTATTTACAAATAAGGGGGGGGGGGCGCGGGGCTCCGATGAAATACTTTTCTCGAGGTGTATAATTCACAACGGTACACATGCAGTGCCACTTGAATTCCTTGAATGGCCACTTGGTAAAAAGCAACATTTAAATCTTAAAAAGTTTCTTTTAGAAGAGGGGCCCAAAGCGCTTTAAAGCCTATTAATACTAATGTATGTAAGAAAAATAATTATGCTAACTTCGATGATAATGATCAATATGTTAATGTTAATTATTGATAATAATAATAATGATGATAATTAATAATAGTATGCGTAGGAAGAAAGTGTAATTATCAAAATTATTGTTATAATATTAAAAGAAAAACCGTGGAATAATCAAAATTATTCCACGGTTTTTCTTTTAATATTATAACAATAATTTGGATTATTACACTTTCTTCCTACGCATAATAATATTATACCACATTCTTGGAGGATTTGAATGCATTCCCAGAATTACATTGTTAACTTTTATTTTAACTTGAAAGGACCAGTAATTTATAATAACTTTTGTAATAATAGAGTTAAAGGATATAATAACTTTGCACCTGTATTCTTTCAATCAATAAGGAACAAGGAAAATGCTCAATTCTTTCCCCTTATCTTATGAGGGGCGTAGACAGAGGACAGGGGGCTTAAGAGGTATTCGTATAAATATTTTCACATGTCCATTTAAATACTTATTTTAAGATTTTAGGTCTTTCAGAATTTTAGGCCATGAAAATAAATCCTAACAAAGATAGACTCAGCATGCAAGATAAGCCTTGTAAAACTTAAGGACTAAAAAGCCAACTGTCCGGGGGATCGTTTGATCTGCAACAGACTCCTGAAAAAGACTAAGAGTCGGTGTCATTGATGNTTACTTTTTCAGGGGCGTCATGTGAAAAATCTATTTTTTAACTCAATTTCAGATTTTATTTACAATATCATAGTAAATAGTAAACATTTTTAAACTGAACCATCCATTAGGAAGTGCATCCAAAATGCACCATTCTTAACGAAAGGGGGCCTAGAATTCAATATCACTCAACACATCACATGAATTTTTTTTTTGAAAAAAAAGAAAAAAACAAAAGGCAGGGCTAGAAATTCAATTTTTCATATCAAAGAAAATAATGATTTCAAATTATTTAAAACCATATCATCCTTTAGTTAGTGTCTTTAAAGGTGAAAGATCCAAAATGCACATTTTTTTCTGAAAAAATTTAATCTCACTAAATAGATTAGATTTTACCTGACACAAACAAAGAAAATATTAATTTTGAAATCTTGCTAAATCATATCTTCCTTTAGGAAATGTCTTTAATAGCTTAAAGATACAAAACAAAAACATTTTTTTATTGAAAGGGTCGCCTAGAAAATCATTATCACTGAACACCCTCAAATTGTATTTCTTTTGCAAAATTGAATTCTTTTGCAAAAACTAAAGAATATAATAATTTTTGACAATGTAACACCATACCATCATGCATGTAGGGAGTGTTTTCAAAGGCCTAAAATGCACAATTTTTATCGAAAGGCGTGCCTAGAAATTCAATATCACTGAAATTCCCCTCTAGGTTTTAAAAAATGAAAAAGGGGTTGATTGAATTGGGATGTTTGATGTAGTGTTCGAAATTCCTAAAATGATATCAAATTGAATTTTAATGACCTCTAATGACCTCTAATGACCTTCTATCTTTTGTTTGATATGCATAAAGCCATATTTAAAACATTTTTATTTTTGGAGGTCATTTAGGTCATTAGTTTCACGGTAAAGCAAAAAGAGATTATTGGTTTGTTGGGTAAAATTGGGAGGAAGAAAAGAATAGGAGGAATGATCTAGATGAAGTTGATATGTTTGAAGGTGGGGGTGGTAGCTGTCGTATCTTATCTATCTATAACCATTCATACTCTTTCTCTCTCTTCTCTGCTATCTGGTTGTTTAATGAGCACTATATGATTCCGATGATTTATTGTTTATAATCCACGATCACATAGGTAGAACAGACTCGCTTAAAGTAAGCCAATTGCGAGAGGCTTAGTGGGATTTCTTAGAAACACTACATGATGGTGTGTGTTCTTTTTACTGGTCAGGCTTGTACTACTTAAAATCCTGGTTCGATTTCAGGGTAAAAATAGCCAGGCGCGCAACTAGACATTTGGTTAGGGTGGGGCTATGGTTAAATATTGTGCGCGAAGCGCGAAAATTTTTTTTGCCCCCCCCCTTAAAGGGGGGCTAGGGGTAAAAAATGGCCCCCCATAAACATTTTTAGGGGGGGGGGCAAGAAAAATGTGTGTTATACTTAAACAATAAAAAACTAACCTTTCCAACCTGATATTCAGTAAGTCAACACATCTGATATGAAATAAAACAAGAAATCTATTCTAGTCAGGGGCGGATACAGGGGGGGAGGCGGAGGAATTCGCCCCCCCCTGAATTTGGAATTTTTTGTTCCTATTTTCAGAATAGCTTCNTTGTAGGCGCCCTTTTCTACAAAAAGTGTGCATTTTGGATCTTTAAGTATTAAAAGGTGATCCCTGAAGAATGGTATGGTTTAGATAATCCGAATTTATTATTTTCTTTTTTTAGCGAGATGATATCTGAGTGGGGGTATTAATTTGTTTTGGAATTCGAGGAACTTGAAGCATTTTGGATTTTTAAGATATCGAAGACTATTCTTAATTACAGAATGATATGGTTTTAAAAAAAGGAAAATTTATTTAAAAATTATATTTTGTTAAAAAATAAAATCAAAGTGTGGGGTGTTTACTGATATTGAATTTCTAGATGAAAATTGTGCATTTTGGATCTTTCATCCTTTGAAGATTCTTCCTTTAAGATAGTTGGGTTTAAAATTGCCAAAGTTTACTAATTTCTATGATATTTGAAAATTAAAATCTGAAATTGAGTTAATAGATATTTTCCCCTTGACGCCCCTGAAAGTGTTTTTTAGATCATTCTATAAGAATATTAAATATTTTTTTATAATTTCTTCTCCTGATTTTCCTGAGATGAATTTGTGTTAAGGGACTAATTCTTCTTTATTTTCAGGACTCTGATGACAGTTGGCTTTTTACTACCTGAACCATATCGGGAAAATCTTGCATGCTGAAACTATTTTGTTAAGCATTTTTTTCATGGCCTGACATTCTGACAGACCTAAAATCTTAAATTATATGACATATTTTTACATCAAAAAATATTTAAATGAATACGTTTTGGCCCCCGTTCCGTTTCTACGCTCCTGATGAAAGAATAAGAAATGAGAATTTTTTAAAGGGTTCAGTTTAAAAAAAATCTATTTAAAAAAATTAGCAGTTTGTTAGTTTCATGATTGTGAGAATGAATTAACATTAGTTTTAGTTTCTAGAATTAAATAGCTGATTTATCTATCTATCAAGTTCCCGGTGAATAATTTTTATTATTCACAGCTAGTTCGTGGAATAATCATAATTATTACACAAAATGGGTGACAATAACAAGAATTATTCCGGATTTGGCTACGTAGTAAATCGGCGCTACGACATTTGCTCTATTTATATTTGCTCTATGGTCATTTGCTCTAGTTCCATTTGCTCTATCAAGTCATTTGCTCTATCAAGTCATTTGCTCTATACGTCATTTGTTCTATACGTCATTTGCTCTATATTCAATCTGCTCTATGACTAACCACGTCATTTGCTCTATAACATAAAAATACACTATAAAATAGCTTTTATTGGAATTCCTGAGCGTAACTTGACTATGAAATACGGGATTTTTTTTGGAAAATTCGCAAATTGCAGTTTTCATCAGTTCTTCAAAGTTCATCATGACAGCGAGACTGGTTCTTGCTCCTGGTTCTGCTAGGAAACAATACTCAAAGAACAAGGAAATATTTAACTTGGTCTCACAATATGCACAAATACCAGACAAACAAGACTATCTCCAGGAAGTTGGCGGAATAATGAAACTGTAGGAAGAATTGTAAAATGTAAAATTGTAAAAATATTGTTTTAATATGATTAGATATTTATATAAATATGTTTATAGAGAAAATGACGTGTTTACTGATAGAGCAAATGTTGAGTAGAGCAATTGGACCATCATAGTCATAAAAATGTTTATAGAGCAAATGACGTGTTATGTCAAAGATCAATTGACGTATAGAGCAAATGGTTAATAGAGCAAATGGAACTAGAGCAAATGACCATAGAGCAAATGGAAATAGAGCAGACATCGTAGCGCCTAGTAAATCCGATAAGAATGTGGTATAATAATAATTAATGATAATATGGCTATTTTTCTCTCCCCTTCTTAAACCCGAATCTAAAACATGTGTTTTTTTCAGACCAGTTGTATTTGTATGATGTTCCAAATATGGAATACTTTTATCAATTGTAAAATATACATGTACAAATGTGTAAAATTTGAAAATCTATTATGAGTTAGAATCTAAAAAGATCAAAAAGAATTTGGATGGGGGATCTTGTAAAAGACTGTAGATTTTTAAATCTCTTAAATTTACATTGAAGATATGTTTAATTTCAATGCTTAAATCACGCTTCAGACTTTTTATTGTTTAAATATGTCCCTGTCTCTTCATGCAGTTTCTTAATAAACAATGTGCCAAAAAATATAAATAAAATGTTCTCAAAATTATATAGAACTATATCTAAAAGGACTCAAATACCATCAGATTCAAAATTAAGGTCAAAAACAAATTGATTTAAAAATTATGAACAGGTCGGAAATAGCTAAAGTATCACATGATACAGACGGAAATCACATGACCAGTATATTGCACTGCCATTGGCTGAAGTTCTGGTGACGTAATACTATACGGACTTTATGTAATAATATTATCAACTATCAAGTATATCTATTAAAAATGCAAAATAAAAAAATATATAATAGGAGCAAACCTGAGATTCTTAGGCTCCTGTGGAATATTGTAATTTTCAGATTGGTTGCGTATTTGCTGAATATGATCTGCTTAATTATTGTTATCTCTGCTAAACATTGATAAATATTTAATATTTAATACTTTTATGTGAGTAAGTGATCTAAATTATAATAAGAGACCATTAGTAGTATTTATTTCAACTATTGTACACTAAAAATGCATGTGTGAATTACTAATTTTTAAATATTCCAGTGTATGTCTATTTTTACTACAACTTTTATACAAAATTGCATATATATGAATTTTCGTATAAATTGACACAGTTTTATATCGATTTCTCAAGACAGGAACATCAGATAGATGTCTTATATGTATCGTTCAACGCCTGAGATTCAAGGGTTTCATTCTTTATCCCCTTTACAGTCCCTTTAACCGTCTCTTAATAGTTCTGAAACTGATTATTTTTTCCCCTCTTTGTTATTATAGGTAAGAAAAAGATGTAAAGAATTTTACTGAAATGCTTATAATTTATATATAAATTTGGCTTGTCTGTCTGTTTGTTTGTTTGTTTGTCTGTCTGTTTGTGTCCAATAAACGTCAAAACGGCTGAACCGATCGGGCCCAAATTTTTTGTGGGACATTTAGGGACTCCAGGGAAGGTTTATAAATGATCAAAATTTCAAATATTTGTCTCCATCAAAATTCGATCTTCATTAAATTTTTGAAATTTTGAAAATCCACGAAATTTTTTTTGAAAATCCGCAAATTATCTTTGTTTTGTTTTACGATGTACACAAAGAGAACATGTTCACAATTAATTTAGAAGATGGGCGCGAAGCGCCCTATAAGGCTAGTTTATTTAAATAACTCTCCCAAGTTCTAAATGGAATAGTTTTTAGTGGGTATTCCTATTTGATTTGTTGTAAGAGAACACTTCCTTCTTTATTTGTCTTCCATAATAATTGGAAATTATTAGCGAAATGCAAAATTTATATCTTAAGTTTCACGGTGAAGTCATCCCATGAGTGAAGTTCATCTCCCACATTGTTAATTTTAGAGATACAAGATCACTCAAAGGTCTCAATAAATAAGATTTGAACTATTAAAGACCCCATTGAAGCTTACACCACAGTTAAGAGGAAGTGTCTGATGAGTCCACTTAAGAAAATTACATAAATAATTTATGAACACTTGTTACACGGAGGTGTGTATATGATCGAATAGTTTACAAAGTTAAAAGCGGTATCAATATTTTTTTTAAAAAGGGGTTTTTAGGGGGGAAAACAAAGTTGCCAAGGGGGGCACACAAATTTTCTTTTGCGCGCAAAAAGTGCCCCCTCACAATGCTGTCTTCCACCCCTGTTCCTTTATTCGTATTTAATATTCCCTGAGCCGGAATCTTGTCAAATTTACGTGCGTATTTAAGACGTCCTAAATACGTCTCCGTACTCTATAATGTTTTCCGCTAGATGTCTCCCGTAAGTTATTTTCGGACAGACAGACTTACTCACGTCATGTTTACTCACATAATTTCGCCGTGAGTTAACCTTATTAAAGATGTCAGCACCTGCACACAATACAACTTTTTAAACCCAGGGATAAATAATAATCACAAATTTAATAATAAAATTTAATTCGAAATCTTAATCCGATTTTGAAAAAAACTAAATAAATTTTTTTTTATATTTTGCAGTTTTATTTTACGAAAACTATTATATAATCCAATGCTGTCTCTTGAAAAATTAATATTTTTGAAAGTCGTCAATTAAAAGTATCCCTGAAAATTTATTCTGCAGTGTATTGAACAGCTTTCTATTTATTTTCGTCTATAGGGGTCGCGCGATGTTGCAGTTTATGGTCGGACACTAAATGTTGTAGAAATTCCCATTTAACTAGTACTTAATTCCTCCGTATTTAGGACGTGAGTAAGTGGAGATGTCATATGTTTGCAAAAAGTACGGATGACAATATTCCGGCTCTGGACACAGCAGGTGTACAGTGTAAACAGAACCATTTCACTAAATTAGTAATTTAGAAAGCAGGCGCGTACACATGATTTTAGCCAGGGGGGGGCAAGATTTCGCGCGAAGCGCGGAAATTTTTTTTTGCCCCACCCTGGCTGTTTTTTGCCCCCCCTGGAATTGTTTTGTTCAAAAATTCAATTAACACCATAAAAATACACCAAAAAGACTACATTTTTGGGTGTACTAACCTTATAGATTCTAAAATTTATTCCTTTGCTCGAAAAACTAACTTTAACTTTTTAACTTTATAAATTTATCACTTAACTCCATCACAGCTAACTAAATCAATAATCACAGCATCATTAAAAAATCATATTTTCAATAATAAACGAAATTTCTTCTCAAATTTTTAGATCGAATTTACTCCATCTACATATTCACCAACTCTTTTAAGCTTCAATTTTCTTGGATTTGCTTGCACAAACATTTCAATGATGAGCCATAAGTGCAAGATCGTTAAGTCTGCTCTCCGTCATAGTACATCTTGTGTAATGAAGTATTCTCTTAAGAAGGCTAAAACTTCTCTGTCCTTCATTCGATGTTATTGTCATCATTGCATAAAGGGGAACTTGAAATTATGCTTAATATTACTTAATGGAAATAAAGGAATTGAGCCACAAACTCTAATTTCCTAATCACTATATCTTTGGAACCAAATGTTGTAGACCTTAGATATTTCAAACTATGATCGGATCCAGGTAATTTCTTTGAGATTTACTGCATTTTTTTAACAAAAAATTATTTTCAAATTTTAAGTTGTTTTTTTTCACTTATTTGTATCCTAAAACTTGATGAACCATTCAGAAATGAGGAAATCTTTATTATCTCTTTTTTCGAAAATTCAGATTTGGATTTTAGGAGTAAAAAAGTTTTTTTATTTGCAGCTTTTGGTTGATATTTTACCCCTTGGAACCGGATCCAGGGAGGCAAAATCTTCCGGATCCTTAGCACTGTTAACAAGTATATTTTTTGTTATTAACCGGTTTCTAAATATAAATAAATTGACTTCTGATACCCCCCTTGTTCTATAACCCACTAACAATCCGTTCAAAAAATATCTTTTAAAATACATTAACTTGGTACGTTCACAGTCTGCTTTAACTCTCAAATTAAAAATCAGATTTAATAAAATAGTAATTTTTATTCATGTTCTTTATCAAAGTTATCTTTATCATTAACCTCCGGCCGAAGGCAGGAGTGACGAGAAGCAGAACTAATTTAGAAAAAAAATCTAATTTTTTGAATTATTTTAAATTATGATTTTTTGTTCGCCACGTCTGCCTGCAAACCAGAATCGACTCTTTCAAAGTCTTATATAAGCATCAAACTTACGTTGTTACTTTTCATTCAATTCGATAATGAAAAATAACGGTTAAGAGGACTTTAAATATCACAATCATAAGTTTATGCGGTCACAGCCAAAAAGCTTACTTATAACAAATGGTGGAAAGGGATGAAAAACAAGTATTTAAAAATAGCTATTTAAAGCTAATTATTATTATCTATACTAAAAAATTAAATTCTTCTTCCCCTTTCCACCACCGGCAAGTCTAAATTTTTGTTTTCATGAAGATAACATTTAGATGAGCCCTGTAACAATGTGAATATAATTTTAAAATTACGCCATTTTGAAGAATTTGCGCGAGTGACGCCATTTTAAAAAAATGGCCGAACAAATTTAACCAGATGGCAGATTTGTACCTAAGTATAGATACTTTTACAACAACATGAAGAAAGGTTTTTCGCCACGTGTGACCCTAAAGATAAGTTAAATTGAGTTAAGCCCACCCTTCGTTCAGATAAATCTACGAGAAAAGAAGGAAAAATGCGCAAAACCATTTCTGACTAGTAATGTTGAAAGAGTCGTCTGTATGCAGAAAATGGGGAATGATTCAACATTTAATTATGATCTAATAACTTACAACATTAAATATCAATCATAGTCTATAAATGAGAGAAAGCCTGATTTAAATCGATTTACAAGTGGTTTAAGCTTACTATGAAAAATTTAAATGAACAAATGTTTTTGTTTTGTTGTAGAAAGATACGGTTTTCCAGTTTAACTTTAATGATTGGCATAACTATGTTTTTATTTTAACTATTTAATAGCATAACTATCTGCTCTTAACTATCTTTTCATCTTACCTAGGGTGGCAGGCGATTTTATCCATTTAATTAAGACGATTTTCGATTTCAATTTTGATTTATTTTAACCTTTTAAACATCATGGATACACAAAAACAAGAGAAGCTTTCAATTAAAAAAGCTTCTCTTTTATTACTTTTAAACTTGTAATTCGAAAAAATCTTGTTAACAATCAAAACTTATTAATAAAGTCGTCTTTTTATATTGGTATAATCGCCTACCACCGTATCTTTGTGTCTTAACTATCTTAACTACTTTATTGTCTTAACTATCTTCTTGTCTTAACTATCTTCTTGTCTTAACTATCTTCTCGTCTTACCTATCTTCTTGTCTTAACTATCTTCT
>NW_019396602.1:200582-201607 GCF_000591075.1 Eurytemora carolleeae | reverse complement strand
ATCCTCTAGGTCGGATACACGTGTACCATTTTATATGTTCTGGTCCCTATATTGTCAGTTTACATCCTCTAGGTCGGATACACGTGTACCATTTTATATGTTCTGGTTCCTATATTGTCAGTTTAGATCCTCTAGGTCGGATACACGTGTACCATTTTATTTGTTCTGGTCCCTATATTGTCAGATTGTATCCTCTAGGTCGGATACACGTGTACCATTTTATTTGTTCTGGTCCCTATATTGTCAGTTTAGATCCTCTAGGTCGAATACACGTGTACCATTTTATTTGTTCTGGCCCCTATATAGCTTCAACAAAAAGAAGATTGAGAAAAAACAATAATTAAAAAATTTCCCTCTAGTTTCGATCAATATGGTGAACTGGAAAGGACCCCCCCAGTTCCCACCCCCTTCACTCAATATAAGCATTGTTTTGAAAACAATATTATTATAAGGTGGTAGATATAGTTTTTAAGTTTAATTCTGAAAATTTCCTACAATTGTTTCTGAAACAGAAATTCGCAAGTTACTATGTATACAAAGAAACCAAATTATAAAAGATCATTTTTGAAAAAGATGATGAGTGATCTCTCCTGCATTTTATATCAGACAAAGTTTTTAAGGGTTTAGTTTTCAATCGGGCATGCCACTCTAGAAACTTAATCATTGCCTTCAATACTTTTAATTTTATAATTTTATCAACTTACCTAGAATATCCATGACACTTCCCATCTTTAGAGTTTTGGCCGGAGCAAACCCTGTACTAGCAGTTATATCTGGTAAACCCCCTTTCTCAACTCCTAAACAGAAACCTTGTACTAGCAGTTATATCTGGTAAACCCTCCTTCTCAACTCCTAAACAGAAACCTTGAACTAGTTATATCTGGTAAACCCCCTTTCTCAACTCCTAAACAGAAACCATGAACTAGTTACATCTGGTAATCCCTCCTTCTCAACTCCTAAACAGAAACCATGAACTAGTTATATCTGGTAAACCCCTCCTTCTCAACTCCTAAACAGAAACCATG
>NW_019396602.1:138362-200294 GCF_000591075.1 Eurytemora carolleeae | reverse complement strand
ATCCTCTAGGTCGGATACACGTGTACCATTTTATATGTTCTGGTCCCTATATTGTCAGTTTACATCCTCTAGGTCGGATACACGTGTACCATTTTATATGTTCTGGTCCCTATATTGTCAGTTTACATCCTCTAGGTCGGATACACGTGTACCATTTTATATGTTCTGGTCCCTATATATATTGTTTCAACAAACAAATAAAAAATTCTTATTTTATTACAAATAGAAGACTGAGAAAATAAAATAAAAACAAAAAAAACATTCCCTCTAGTTTTGATCAATATGGTGAATAAGGACCCCCCAGTTCCCTTCACTCAATATGAGCATAAAGCACTGTTTTGAAAACAATATTATCAATTAATTGGGAATGTCATTATGAGGTGGAAGATATAGTTTTTAAGTTTAATTCTGAAAATTTCCTACAATTGTTTCTGAAACAGAAATTCGCAAATCACTATATACAAAGAAACCAAAATTATAAAGATCATTTTTGAAAAAGAAGATGATTGAACTCTCCTGCACTTATTGCCTTGCCTTCAATACTTTTAATTTTATAATTTTATCAACTTACCTAGAATATCCATGACACTTCCCATCTTTAGAGTTTTGGCCGGAGCAAACCCTGTACTAGCAGTTATATCTGGTAAACCCCCTTTCTCAACTCCTAAACAGAAACCTTGTACTAGCAGTTATATCTGGTAAACCCTCCTTCTCAACTCCTAAACAGAAACCTTGAACTAGTTATATCTGGTAAACCCCCTTTCTCAACTCCTAAACAGAAACCATGAACTAGTTACATCTGGTAATCCCTCCTTCTCAACTCCTAAACAGAAACCATGAACTAGTTATATCTGGTAAACCCCTCCTTCTCAACTCCTAAACAGAAACCATGTACTAGTTACATCTGGTAATCCCTCCTTCTCAACTCCTAAACAGAAACCATGAACTAGTTATATCTGGTAAACCCCCCTTCTCAACTCTTAAACAGAAACCATGAACTAGCTACATCTGGTAAACCCCCCAACCTAACTTCTTAACAGAAACCATGATAACTCGTAAACGTAATTTCAAGTGATCCTCCATTATAGAGTTGCATTACAGATTCACAATGGTACCCGTTAAAAGCTTTGTCTGATCAAGTAAGAATTATAAATTCATAATTTTTTAATTTTTAAACAAGATTATTTTTAATTGTGATTTCTTCTTAAAATAAAAGTGACTTAATTTCCACTGCAGAAATAAAAAGTATTTAACTTCTTAACAGAAACCATGATAAATCGTAAACGTAATTTCAAGTGATCCTCCATTATAAAGTTGCATTACAGATTCACAATGGTACCCGTTAAAAGCTTCAAGTCTGATCAAGTAAGAAAAATCCATATTTTTTTTATTTAAAACTTGATTATTTTTAATTGTGATTTCTTCTTAAAATAAAAGTGACTTAATTTCCACTGCAGAAATAAAAAGTATTGGAACAGTTTTCAAATTAAAAACCGACACAGCCTTCCACATAATAATAAGGGTACCGTTGTGAATCAAGCGTCAGTGTCACTTAAAATAGCATCGAGTCTCCTTAAGTATAACAATTACCTCTTATACCCTCTCCAGTTTTGGTTTTAAAATTGTATGTCACGTCTGGCATGGCCGCGCTTTTAAAGTTTCCGCCCAAGTTTCTGGATGCCAACACAGACTTGACATGGGTCGGAGATGTGAATGAGTAGTGAGCACCAACACTACCCACACCTTGTTTCCTAGTTACAACCACTGGAGATCTGAACGAGTAGATTTCTAAACAAGTCTCACTAGAGATAACAGTGTCTTTCGAATTAACTTTGTCCATGGTGGTGTCTTTGGAGCTCACAGTGTCTTTGACAACTACGGATGGAGCGTCTTTGGTGCTGACAGAGTCCTGGCATGGATTTGATGGTTTATTAAAAGAAAACATTATTGAGGGTGAGGAGCTGGATGCACTAGAGACAGGAGAAGGGGCGGACTTCATGCTTGAGATGGGTTGGGCGGGCTGGAAATTGAAGGAGGGGAGAGCAGAGGGAACCTAAATAGATATGATTAAAAACTAACACAGTCAGACCAGTAAAACACAGAAATAGGAAGACGACTGTACGGAATAAAAAACGGACCTAATTTCTTATACGATTTAATTTCCAACACTCGTTGTTGAATATAAACAATAAACATATTATGGCTTAGTTTTCCTATTACACATTTCTAAAATCCTTAGTGATTAATGGATCCCAATTCTATTCCCGCAACATTGAGATTAACCACTTTAGTAGACTTTTTATCATTTAAATCATGCTTTCCTAATGTGCTAATATTCCCAATTTACGGCAGTGAATTCTTTCACATTTTTGCTTCAAAGCTAAGTTTATAAGTTTAAAATAGAATTACATTTTCTTTAAAAATCTTGACATAGAACAAACATTTCTTTTAAAATCTTGACATATAACAAACATTTCTTTAAAAATCTTGACAAAAAAAACAAACATTTATTTTGTTTTAAGGCAACGGAGAAGATAAAATAAAAAAGGCTGCATGTTGTCATAAAATTTATTGCCCAAGGGAAAGGAGGAATAATTGATAAAATTATACCCCTGTAATGAATCTAACCTTCAGAACTGGAATATCATTTGTAAGATGAGAAGGTATCTCCTCATCCTTCTCCTCCTGTACTCCTCTACTCCTCACAACCTCACTAACCTTACTCTTCATCTTCAAGGAGTCGGATGACAGGCTGGGCTCAGGCGGAGAGAAAGGGGTCGAGGCGGAAAAGGGGGCGGAGGAGAGGGAGAACGGGGGGAATGATAAACCGGAGGAGAGGGAAGGTTGAGAAGAAGGTGTTAAACTTGCGGCGGAGGTAAGAGATGGGGTGGCGGAAGAAGAAATAGGAGTGGCGAATGTTGTTTTAGGAATTGATGATGACTCTGTGAATTGAGAACTAGAAGATGTAGGAGGTGCTAGGGGAGTTGGAGTAGGTTTGGCAGATGTACTCCGCCCTAGGAATCCCCCACTAGAAGTAGGTGTGGCAGGAGAGCTCCGCCCTGGCGCTCCACCAGGAGTTAATCTATTACGATGTGTAGAGGAAACTGGGAGTGGGGAGTAGTTCTTCCTGAGAGGAGGACCGGAGAGGGAGGAACCAGGAGTACCCGCCCCAAGGCGGGGCCGCCGACGAGACGGGATTCCAAGGGAAATGTTTAGTTCGTCCTCGACGATTTTTCTTTTTTCAGCACGAGCCACCGGCATCTTCATAGCGTCCTAGGGAAAGTACGGAATAAGAAAAATAATGCTTAGGATCCGGATCCGTTGGATCCACAACATTTTGGCCTCTTTTATCCGGATCCGCCAGATCAAAGGGGAGAAATAAGCTAAATATGTAGAAACCAATTTTAAAATTCTTCTTTTGCTCAAAAAAAATCAGTGAATCATAAAGAAATATTCATAAGGATTTAAAAGGAATTGAAATCTGCAAGAGGCCCCATTGTGGAACCCCCAGACCGCCCAGGCGCAGGAAGCACCGTCCTGGATCCGCATCAAAATGAAATGGAGCCTTAGCGTTGGAAAAAAATAAACTTTATCGAGAATTGTTGGTAAACCAAAATATGGCTAAAAGAAAATGTGTACAGAATTTGAAGTGACCCTCCAATTAAAGCCTTTGTCGTTACAAGGATCAATGAGATCTTTATTTAGTAGCTGGTGGAGAAAATTAAGTAGGTTGTCAGAATTTAATGTTAAGATGGAAAAATAACGATATTTTCCCTTTTGTTGATCAGATAGAGGTTTAGAGGGTTCCATTGTGAATCAATTAATTGGCATGCCACGCTTACTTAAATATTGGTCTACATGTTAATAAAAATATTAGTAAATAAAGAGGAGCATATTTTATATTCTATTTATATTGAAAACAAGGACCTATTTACAATTGATTCAAAATCTGAAAAACAAATCCGGATCCAGGTCATTACTTTAAGATCTACTGAATTTTTTTAACAAAAAATAATTTTCAAATTGTTTTATTTTTTTTTCGCTTATTTTTATCCTAAAACTTGATGAACCGCTCTATAAATGAGGAAATTTTTATTATCTCTCTTTTTTTTCATAAGTTCAGGAGTGAAATAGTTATTTTTTGCAGTTTTTGGTTGACATTTTACCCCTTAGGTCCGGATCCGTGGATCCGCATATTTTTTCGGATCCGGATCCAGGAAGTCAAAGTTTGCTGGGGGATAGAGTTCCTTTGACTAAGGACAAACTTCTTTTGTCAGAAGACGACGACATTTAACACTCAAATCTTTTTTAATTTAGTTGATATTTTTTTCCGAAATGGTGGCAGGTTGAATAATCTTGTTTTTATTCATTTTTAGTTTATGTGCTTTCAACATAAAAATTTATTTATTTTTCCCTAATAATATTCATAAACATTTTTTTAGAGTCTTAAACATTCCTTACCTCTAGAGGGAAAACATGATTTTTAAGATGGAAGGGGGCAGGGGAACGATTTGTCGAGACAATATACACCCCTGGATTTGTATAAAGGATTCGAACTAACCTGGACTAGATCCCCCGGATGAACCACGTGAAGAGTTGGAGGATTGCATTGATGTTGTTCCTACGCTGCCACCGGCGGTTGTATTCCCGCCGAGCCCTGTATACCCGCCGGCGGGTAGTCCCATGGTACCGCCAAGGCCGACGGTTCCAGAAATAGATCTAGACTTCTGCCGATCTCTATCTCGTAATCTAAACATTATTCATTAATAAATACTAGCTCGAGTGCCCGGCGTTTTCGAATTTCGAAGAAAAAAACATTTATGTTTGATTGCAATATGCAATGTTTTAAATTAATTGATTTTTTATTTATTGATTCATTCATTTATGGATTACACAATTTATTGATGTTGAATAATTTTTTAATTGATTTATTCATAAATTGATTCAATTATTAATTGTTTAAATTATTACTGGATGCATTTATTAATTAAATTGTACACTAATAATTCATTTATATATAAATTGATGCATGTATTTGTCAATTTATATCAATTTAATCCTTTATCGATTGATTTATTTATAAATTAAGCAATTCATATTATACTCAATTCAAACGTTAATTAAATCAAATTAGTTAATTCATTAATTCATTAATCTATAAATTAATTCATCAATTAATTAATCAATTAGTTCATTAATTGATTTATCAATAACCTAATCTATTAATTCATTCATTTATCAATTAATTCATGTATCAATTAATTGATTAAAAATGATAAATTCATGTAGTAATTAATAAATGTATTGTATACCTGAGTGCAGAGCTGTATGGAGTAGATGAGAGTAACCTGGTTTTACGAGCAGAGCTTCCGAACATTACAGGACCTAGAAGGATATATTTGATTTTATGTAATACATCCCTTTAAATGTTAAACTCAAACATTTATTGATAAAAACCTGCAAACTTTTTTAAATTGTAAGAATGATTTAATCATTTTGAAAATCAAATGTTTTGTTTACCTCCATAGAGATCTTGCCCCTTTAAACGTGGAGTGATTACGCTTCCATTTACTAAACTTCTATCCTCGCTGCTGGCGCCATCTCTGAATAGTAAATTAAAATTAGCAATTTGGATCAGAGGTACTTCTTAAATAAAAACTCATTCCTTGATCTTCTCAATTCAAACAATTCGTGATTTAGAAGGTTTAATTCTAATAATTCTTAAAACTTTTGAAGAGAAACCTCATTTGAATATGATCACTTTTGAAAATTATAAAAATTAATATCTAATTCATACTTTATCAGATTCAGGGTACAAGGATACCGTTGTGAAACAGGCATTGTCATCCTTACATCGAGGGTCTTTTTATAATACGCTTAAAGATCTCTGTAATTGAAACCACGTAGTAACCCAATATTTGAGTTGCAATCCAGATTAACAACGGTGCCTCATCGTCGTAACAACAATGATAAAGATATTTTTGAATCTCTATAATAAATGTTTTTATTTTTTTGATTCCAAAATTAAAGTGACACTTATTTGACAGGAAAACAACGTTAGGTTTCTAGTGGTTACTAAGAAAATGGCGAATAGGGTGCCGAAGTGAATCGGAAATTCTGAATCAGCAGTGTCCGAAATTAATGAATTTGAGCCGCGTCTCAAATCTGCCAAAAACCGGTTTAAATTGAGCACCGGCTTAAATCTTGAAACATTGAAGACAATTTTAAGTGAAACCAACCATATTTGAGCCGCGTCTTAAATCTAAGCCGAGGATCAAATTCTTAAAATTCGGCCTCAGGTTGCTTTAAATGAGGTTTAGATTGTACCTGAAGAAAGAAGAAAGCAGTAGTTTCTGACCCGGAGACCCGGAAAATGGAGTTTGAAAGATTTTCTGTGAATCAGATTTAGATCCTGATCTTGGTGTGGGACTTGGCCCTGCCCGCTGCAAAGGGGATCCGTAGGGGAAGGGGGAGAAGGGAACGCCTCCTCCCACCCTCCCAGGAGGTGGAGCACTTCCCCTCAGGGGAGTAAATTCATCTTCTTTCCCCTCGCCCGCCATCTTGACTGGTCTAAAATAAATTAAAATNTTAACCCCCCCTCCCCCCAGTATAGAAAGATCATAAGTTTAACAACAAATCGAAGGAAATGGACTTTCAAGATAGCCTGTAAGCTGATTTATTAAATACTACGAATCTTTATCATGAGCACCCTAAGGCTTGGGGGCCGAGCGCCGCGGCTAGGACAGGCTAGGGGGCCGGGCGCTACTGTTTACTTATTTTCATGTGTTGCATATGAGATCCAAGTACAAAATTGATAGAAGCGGGGGAGGGGGGTCCAAAAATCGTTCTCTAAGAAATTACCCATTAATCCTCAGACTACTACATGTGAAACCCTATGATTTCTTTTAATGTTAATTTTTCAATGTATCGCATAAGTACCAATAAAGATTTGTGTAACAATAATTAATCTTCATACTAAAAGTGATGTAAAGATCAAGCGTTCAAGATTAACAATGTTTTAAACAGTTTTGATCTCAAATCACATTTGAACAAGTAATCACAATACACATAAACAGTTTGTATCAATACAATACAACAAATCCAAGATATCAAATGATACGATCGCGCAAAAACGTTATTTCACCTTTTGTCAGCCATTACATAACAAATTCGACGTAACTTCAGAATAATTTTTGGTTAATTTTTTTTTATTTTTAATGCATGACATGTAACACAGGACCAGAAAAAATTTATTGAATCACCCGATTTTTGAGCTTGTTATATACTGCTGAATAATTCACCTGTTGGAAAAAGCTGAGTTCGTTGAGACAAATCTCAAATGCCGGGTATATTTTCAATCCACAATATTTCACAAAACACAAACAATTCTGCCTTTTTAATGATACATTCACTTTACGCAATTGTTGGCGTATTGCATCACTTAAACGGTGTTTATTGACGCTTCAAGCTCATCACAGTACACGTGTTGCTTGAATTTGACCCACAGTGGTGCTAGAGTGCGCCATTTTGTTGTGTTAAACTGCCCTGGCGGCGGATATTGGCATTAAACAAATATTACTAGAGGCATCTATTGGTCAGAGTAAGCATTAAAATTAGAAAACCCTTAAGATTTATTTATTTAAATTTTCGAATATTTCAAACATAAATATGCATTTTGCAACACATTTCAGTTTGAATTAAAAGATTTTTTTCTAAAATTATCGATATCTTCTTCCACAAAATAACTAAAATGATAAATATCGTCTTTGCTTTATTTTACATAAAACCAAACCAAATATTAAATTCCTAAAATCGGAGGGATATTTAAAAACAAAACAAACACATTCGCAATAAAAGAACATATTGTAGTACGAGTACGAGTACGACTAGTACGATCGTATTATGGCGATAAAGCTTGAATATAATCTAAGAAAAATTCTTCTTAACAACTTTATTCAATACAAAATAAATCAACAATAGTTTTCGATCATTTGTAGAATTATAGAGAGAAAAACTGTCTCATTCTATCTTCGTACCTATTGCTGTAATGAGATGCTTTTCGCAGAGCTCTCCATTGATTAAGGTTTAATCAACGACTTTATTTAATAATTTTGCAAGCGTAGTTGCAGACTTTTCAGCTTTAAATTAAAATTGTGAACATGAACAGAACTGCAATGTAATTTAGAAATATTTTATATTATATATGGCAAACGTAGTTGCAATTAAATGACTGTTCATCTATATGAATTTAAGAGAATATAAGAGAAAAATGGGACGCTCTATATTTTTTATATCTATGTTTTAACACCATTTATTTCGTATCTTATACGATACCAGAAATACTCAATTAAAATGTATAATTACAAATCAAATGATTTTTCAACTTTAGAAAATATGTTCTTTCTGCTTTAATTAAAATGGAAAAGACGTTAGCCTATGCTAATCTTGGTAGGAAACTTAATTAACAAGTTTTATTTAACTTCATGTAGAACATTTATAGAAATCGGAGGGGGGGGGGGGCTCTCTCTAGTTGTGAAGAACATAACGCAATTGTGAAGAACATAACACGTTCTAGGTCCTATTTTTCATTTAGGGGAGGCAAATGCAATTTTGGTTTAAGAGTTAAATGGGTCGAACCTAGCCAGTTGATGTTCGGTTCCCCCCCCCCCCTTCCCCTTTCAAGTCAAACTATATTTGACTTATTCTGTTTGCAATCTTAGCTTTTACCAGATGTAGCACCGTTGGGCCTTCTAGCCTTCCGCAGTTGCAGTGCTCGGACCTATATACTTTTTTTACGTTATAGTTTACATTCTTGTCAAAAAAGCAGTTTTTCTTGATATTTTCATGAAGCTTAAAAGTAATAGTAAACACATTTCCACGGTAATCACTCATCTGAACTGTTTCCATAATAAAATCGTTTAATCTTATGACAAAAAATCTAAATTATCTTTTGGTTATTTCCTGGAGAAGAATTTTTGGACCCCCCGCTCCCATCCCCTTCATGAAAAATGTACATGGTCAAAAAAATATGACTTGTGATCGCAGAACTTGTCTAAACCTAAACTTACCCTGGAAAATATTTAATATACTTTGACCGTGTACAAAAATCTTTTTTTTGCTTAAGTCTAATTTTGATCTTTGTTTAGATAAGATTTATATACTTGAACGAGAAAAGGAAAACTTGAAATTAGTTTGTAGTCAACAGAAGATTGTTTTCCGGATCTAACCCTTATATTATCTTATGACCCTTGGTTTTTTAATTAAAAATAGACATAAGTGACACACACCTATAATTATATGCATATTCTAAGAATGGGATAAAGATTGGCCATTTGCATGCTCGTTTTTTCTTAAAAAATCATATTCTATCGGGTGTAGATTTTATTGAAACACGAGTATTGGTTAAGATTCCTTGTGACCTGAATTCTGACACTTTCTAATTTAAAGATTTATCAAGAATTTGTTATCAGTCCTTGAAAGGAACATAAATAGTTAAAATTGCTGTGAATCTGAAAAATCTTGTAATACAGTTTTTACTTCTAATTTAAAATTTTAACTGATTAGTGGTTAGCGGAAATAATTACAGCACTGCTCCACCTTCCTCTAGATCCGCTATTCAGGACTCTGCTAGAGGATCGGAATCCGCTAAACTAGCGGAGAAATCAATCCTAGCACTTCAGGAAATACAGTTTTTTAGAGATCCTCGAAAACAAATTTATTAGAACAATATAAATTGAAAGAACCGTTTTTCTAATGGTATACCCAAATAGATTATCAAGTACAATAGATGGCAACAGAGAAATGGATCAATTGTACACGACGTCACAAGTGTCAAATATAACAAGGAAAACCAAATTTTTCTCATATTAGTTGACATGTTTCTAAAATTATCGCTATCATTGATAATTTTGTAGGACACAAAAACTGAATTGACACTTGTGATGTCAGAAAACAGCTGTACTGAGAGTGTACGTTGCCATCAATTGTACTAGAATCTATTTGGTTAAACCTATCAAACCCTTCTCTGATTAATAATGTGGAAAATATGAGGATAATTTCTAGTTGGAAAAGTGTTTAATTTAAACAAATTACTTCATTGTTTCAATATCATAAATTCCGTAAGTCACTTTTTTAGAGAAACCACTACTGACAGTTTTCAAGTTTTAAAGAGAATAACTTAAATGTCTTATTTATTGATTGAACAAAGCTTGAAGGTGTCGTTGTACATGCAACATGCCACTCTAAAAAAGGAAGATCACAAATTCAACTGTACTACACAACTTATTCCTAATTTTTTTTTTTTTGTGTGTTTTTCTCTTCTAAATGAAACTGTGTTAAGGCTGAGAGAGATTTCTGGAGAAGACACTTTTTACAAGCAGATTCTAAACTTAAGGATGTCATTAGGTATAAATTATGTAAATACACGTAAATTAATTGATTTTTGGATGGATGAATAAAAGTATTAATGGAAATATAGTTTGGCGGATTTTTGGATTTATTTATTTACGGAATTATGTACTCATGAAATTACAGGTTTATGGACTTATGGAATTATGGAATTATTGACTATACGGACTCATGGAGTTATGTATTATGGAATTATGTATTTATGGAATTATGTATTTATGGAATTATGTATTCATGGAATTATGTTTTTATGAAATTATGTATTTATGGAATTATGTATTCATGGAATTATGTATTCATGGAATTATGTATTTATGAAATTATGTATTTATGGAATTATGTATTCATGGAATTATGTATATATGAAATTATGTATTTATGAAATTACATATTTATGGAATTATGTATTTACGGAGTTATGGAATTATGTATTTACGGAGTTATGGAATTATGTATTAATGGAATTATAGATTACGGACTAATGAAATTATGTATTTATGGAATTCTGTATTTATGTAATTATGTATTTATGGAATTATGTATTTATGGAATTATGTATTTATGGAATTATGTATTTATGGAATTATGTATTTATGGAATTATGTATTTATGGAATAATGTATTTATGGAATTATGTATTAATGGAATTATGTATTTATGGAATTATGTATTTATAGATTTATGTATTTATAGATTTATATATCTATGGAATTATGTTTTTGTGGAATTATGTATTTATGGAATTATTTATTTACGGAGTTATGGAAATATGTATTTATGGAATTATGGAATTATGTATATATGGAGTTATGGAATTATGTATTCATGGAATTATGGATTTAACGATTGACGGCTTATGGTTTGATTGTTGTTCTGATTGATTTATATTCTTGATGAATATTAGAAAGGTGAATGATTAATTGATAGTTAAATTATTCTAGGAGTTATGAGAATAAGTCTGCTGAAACTATTCCTTCTCTTCAAGAAATCGACCAGAACAAAGGAATTATCTTAATTACAGTTATTCCACAAATATGATTTTTTAATGAATAATTTGATAAGTTTTATTATTATGAGAGTTTTGATAAAGATAATTTATTAATGCAGGGTTTGCTGAGAATGGCAAGTACTTGCAAAATCTTCTAGAAGAAAATCTAGGACTTAAAGCTAAACTTTCTAACAATAAACCTGGAGAAGAGAAAGAAAATGTACCGCTACCACCTAATATCACTGACCGGGTCGAGTTGGCCGGTAGCAGCGTGCCAGCACCCCCCCGCCAGATCCGGTCAAATCCTGTAAATACGCAAACTACTGTACATCCGAGAAATCCGGGAACCAGCAACAGACAGTTTACTTCTGGACTGGGCCCTGGGGTGTCCTCCAATAAGGGCCCTAGAATACCCTCTTCCAGGGGTGCCAGGGTTCATCTGGACAAAATCAACCCAAGTGATATTCCCTCAGGCAGTAGCTCAGGCATGTTTTATAATAACAATATTTTTTAATCTTTTTAAAGAAAAAAAAATAATAAATTAACCATTTCATTTTTCAGTTTGCCCCCAGCCTTGTGTTCCTCAACCTAGCTCTCAGTCAACTGAAATTAGGTAAACTCACTAATTCACTTTATGTCAAACTTTGTAATTCAAATATTAGACGTACATTTTTGTCCAAGTTTTTTTTAGTATTTGATTAGTTTCTTTTTCAGACGAGAGTTGCACGGTCTTACTGAAGAAAATACATGCTTGTTAAACCAGGTCAGTATACAGTACAGTACAGTACATAACATTACAGTACAGTACAATACAGTACAGTACAGTACAGTACAGTACAGTACAGTACAGTACAGTACAGTACAGTACAGTACAGTACAGTACAGTATCCGGGGGGTTTTATAGGCTAAAAATATTCGAATTTTTTTTTCTCAAATTAAAAAAAAATCCATGGGCAACACCGGGCCCTTCAGCTAGTATTCTATATTATGATTCATTGTCAACTTGCAGTCGTATATAAACATTTCCTTTTCCCTTTTAAATAAAAGTTCATTTTGAATTGATCTTTTCGAAAAAAATGTCTGATTCACAACGGTTCCCATTAATTATGATCAAAGAATGAGATATTTATGTTTTTAACTTTTGGGGTTTATTCTACAAAAGTGAGTAGCGGATTTCCTCTACAAAAACAAAGGAGGAAATTTTTTAAATTATGAACTCTTTTTTTAAGGCAGGAAATTGCGAATATCTGCCACATTATTTGCCTAAAAAATGTTTTGAAACCTTATTCTAATAAAATGTGGAAGATACTCTCGTTTTTCTGTGTTTATTTGTAATAGCTTCTCCATTGCTTCTTATGCGTAAATGTTCGTAGAGAAACCTTAAATGAAATAAACCGTTAAAAGAAACAAAAACATGGATATCTAATTAATACTTGATCAGATAAAGCTTTTAAGGGTACCGTTGTAAATCGGGCATTAACATCTTAGCCATTAACCCTTCACAATGGATTACTTTTAATTTGTATCTCAAGATATTTTCTTTCCTTTGCACGAGCCAACTCCATTTGAATAAGAAATATTTGTCTGATGTACAATTACCGCGTATACAATAACCTATTCTGAATATTTCTTATACAAATGGAGTACCGTCTGCAGTGCAAAGCATGTATAATCATATGGTATGGCGGGCCGCGCCAGCTGTATCTCCCTTCACATGCACATTCACATACATCACATTCAAAAGAAAGCTTTGTTAATTATTTTTGAATTGTTGAACCTTTAAATGCAGATGGTCCCTTAACATTTCGATAACAGTCCCTTAGAAATTTGGTTTCTAGGAGGGCTGGAAGGACCAGGAGAACTGGGTTCCTCCTCCTGCGCGAATTGTGCGCGCTACACCTGCAGGAACGAGAAGGGGGTGAGGTAAGAGCGCGCGAACTAATTGAATAAAATTTTCTTAAATAAAATCGATTGGCCCTTGTCATGTACTTGTTCTCTAAAAATGTATCTATATAATGCGGGAATTCGACAGAACCACGGGAATGTTCTTAGCTAGGTTGTAAAGTGCTAAGTTGAAAAGGTTGAATTTTTATAGGGAAAACTAAATTTCCAAGCAATGCTGGGTCCCCGAGCTAGTCTATGTATAAAAACAAGTCTGTTTGTCTGGTTATATGTCCCATTAAAACTTATGAGCCCCTTGACCGATTTGCCTTTAATTTTGATTAGAAAACTAAAAAGAACAAGAATATTCTTAGCTTTGTTTAAAAGTTCCAAGTTGAGAAGGCTGTTTTTATATGTGTTTCTGGCAAAGCTGGGTTCCCAAGGTAGACTATTTATAAAGGCAAGGAATTTAATTTAATGTTGATTTGAAAACTAAAATTAACCACGTGAATAATCCTAGCTTAGATTTAAAGCTAAGTTGAGTAGGTTAATTTTTTTATAGGGAAAACTTAGGCAAATAAATCTCTGTTTGATCAAAACTTATGAACACCTTGACCAATTTGCCTTTAATTTTATTTGAAAAGTAGATAGAACCACGGGTATGTTCTTTTTTAACTTTTTATTGGGAAAACTTAGCTTCCAGTCAAAGCTGGGTTCCCAAGCTAGTCTATATATACACAGTAGAAATCCCAGTTTGTCTGGGAGATCATGAAATATAAATCCTTGACCAAGTTGCATAACATTTTGATTGGAAAACACGGTGGAACCAAGGGAATGTTTTTAGCTTTTTTTAAAATGAAAACTTTAGTTTCCAGGCAAAGCTGGGTTGCCAAGCTTGTAATTTCATGATTTGTAGGTTTGAGGATAGTTTGTTGGAGGACGAGGTCCATTTGTGTCAGCACATACAGTGTCTTCAACGCCAGGTTCAGCAGCTGATCAATCAATCAATCAATCAATTAACCATTAATCAATCAATTAATCAATTTTTAATTTGACATGTATATAGAATTGATAAATTGGTCAACTGATCAATTTATATCATCTAAATAATTTGTTCAAGTTTACTTATTAATGAAAAAGTTAATGTTTGATTGATGGATTAATCTTATAAACATTCGAATACTTTTACAAACTGAGTATTTCGCAAATAGCAAAAAGGACTATTTTGTAAAATATCAAGGGTTGATTGGTAAAATATTAAAACATGGTCTGCGGGAACGGGAAAAAATATTAAATTTGACATCTTGGACATCTTGGGGAATGATTTTAAAAGAAAATATTCGTCCCTGAATATACACCCCCATCTGTTGAGGTGGTTCATCTGAAGAAGGAAACTGAAAGCACGCAGGAGGCGAGGGAAGCGCAGCGTAGCGCGCTCAGCAAGCTTGCCGAAGCTCAACGTGAAATAAAGCAACTTAGGTTTAAACTATTAATTATAAAAATTATCCTTTCTTTTTTTAAAACAAGTTTTATCTCCAAAATTAATAAAAATTTAAAAATA
Source organism: Eurytemora carolleeae (assembly GCF_000591075.1). Taxonomy (NCBI): domain Eukaryota; kingdom Metazoa; phylum Arthropoda; class Copepoda; order Calanoida; family Temoridae; genus Eurytemora; species Eurytemora carolleeae. Next base: position 185,457 of record NW_019396602.1, on the reverse strand, counting down.
TTAATGGTTTTAAGTAATAAACTAGTTACAATTAAATCAATTCGGTAAAAACCTAGTAATTATTAATATCAATCATATACTATCAATAAAATTGTTTGATAACTGATCAGGGTTGAGTCAGGGGTTGGTGGTGGAGGCCCCCAGACAATTCCCAGAATGCGCCTCTAATTTAGGCTCATGCCGTTCCTTTAAATGGTTCTAGACTTATTTTACTGCTTTAGCAATATTGATTGTATAATGAATATATTTATTTATTTGTAAATATATTAAATAAACAGGTAAATATATTGAATAAACAGGTAAATATATTAAATAAACAGGTAAATATATTAAATAAACAGGTAAATATATTTAGAAAATTGAGAATTTTTAGTTTATTCAAAATATACTGTAAATATCCCTTTGTGGTTTTTCAACTGCTTCAAAAAAAACTTGATGGTTCTCAGAGAAAATATATTTCGATATTTTAAATATCCTTCTCAATTCTATACAAAAACAACCTTATTATTTTATAACAAAAAGATAAGGAAAAATACATTTAATAACAAATGTTTTTTTACACAAAACAAAAAAGGATGGAAAAAGTTGAATAAAAGTTGATATGGCCAACCTTGAGGTGTAGTGTTTAAGTTGGAACTGAACAAAATGTACGAGTACAAGATTCTAGAAGGTGGGGGGGGAAGGGAACGAGTTGACCGACAGTACTATAGAGGGGAGAAAGTAGGATTTAACTGGGGCAAGGGGGTATAAATACAGGTATTATGATAAGTCAAAATAAAAAATCACAGCCAAAGCTATAAAAAAAAAGCATAAACATAAACTAAATTAAAAAAAAAAAAATTGCCAAAATATTAAAGACAATAAAAATAAAACAAAACTAGGAAAAAAACAAAACAAATAAAATAAAACAGATTTTAGATTTAAACTTGTTGATGAACCAAGATTCTGTAACCATCCTGTAGGTTCTAGACTCATTCCTTCAGGATATAGATTAAGATTGCCAACAAAACCATCTTTAAAAAATGTAGCCCATATAGGCCTTTTATGCGTGAAAGAATTTGCAGAAGCCCCCCCCCCCCCCAGTTTTCATATATCCGGGGGGGAGGGGGTTTTCTTGGAAAATGTGTATTATATTACTTAAAGGGAGTGTAAGCGTAATTTCAAGTGACCCTCCATGCAAAGATGGCAATGCCCGATTCATACTTGGTCAGCCAATGCTTTTAAGGACACCATTGTGAATCCGGATTTACCATCATTGCATCATGGGTCAGTTGAAATTATGCTTACAGTCCCTTTAATCATATTGTATAGGTTGAAGTATTATTGTGTAAAGATCCTCAGCAGGATAAAGTTAAACATCTCGTCCAGGTAAAAAATATATAATTCAGGGGAGGAAAGATCTAAATCGGGATTTTGTTTAGAACTGACAACGAAGGGCAAGTTCTAATTAATAAGCACCATTTGGAAATTTCCTTCCCTGCATTTGAATATTTACTTTTTCTCTAAAGCAAAACACTTGTTAACGGGACAATCGTCTTAATTATCAGAGAGGTATGTACGATTCACACCGGTACCCTTGAAAATTTTCTTCGAAACCTTTGGATCTTTCTCTGAACAAAAAAATTAATAAAAAATCCTTTTTATATTAAAAATTAATAATTTCTGATTGAAACTTGATCTGATTAACAATGTGGAAGAAATTGTTGTTTTTGTGGCTTCAAAAGTGTTTCATTTGGATAATTTCTATTTATTGTATCTGAAAAAGAAACACTCAAGTCACTTTTGCAGAGGAACCAAAAATTAAAAAAAAACAGTTGTCAAAAGAAAAACCTGGACGATATGAATATTTTATTCACATTATCAAGTATGAATAAGTCATCCATCATCCAGAAAAAGTTTTTGAGGGTACAGTTGTGAATCGGGCATGTCACTCCTTTTATCAATCCCAGCCGTCTCTTTCATACATCCTCACTTGTCTTTAGAGTTTTAAATAGGTGTGTCTTAAACCCCTTTCAGTTGGGCCTTTTCTAACGTAAAAGAGAACGTAAAAGTGTAATGGAGGATCATTTGAAGATAAATCATATTTTTAACTGAAACAGGAAATTGAGAAACAGCGGGACCGGTACAAGGATCAAGTGCAAACCTTGATACAACAACTTAAATCTGATTCAATACAACCCAGGTATGATTTCTGTTGTTTTTTATAAATGTTGCTATTGTTTATTACTTATTTTTTACTGTCGTCGTTCTTGGCTTAAAAATTGTGCTTTTTCTTTGTAAATTGTAATATTTTTGAATACTAGGCTTTTAGGGCGCTTCGCGCCCATCTTCTATTTAAATTGTGAACATGTTCTTTTTGTTTACATTTTATTTTATTTGTAAATTGTAAAATTTTTGAATATTTGTCGCAACATTTTGTTTGCAGATTTCTGAGTACAAATGAACCAGTGTACAACAACAACAGCAAGCCTGTACAACAGCAAACTAGTACGGGCAGCTTTGTACCGCGTGTTGAAAATTCGCAATCTAATGATGTACATTCAGCTAGTCAATTACGTACAACAATCCAGTCTAAAAGTACAATACAAGGGGCCAGGGGTATTAACGAAGGGACCAGGGATGGAAAAGGGAGTGTTCAAGCTGACAAGGATGTATTCCTGGATAAAGGAAAGATGGATATGATTCGAAATGAACTCTCCAGAAAGCAGGATGAACTGACCCTAAGCAAGCTAGAGGTCACAAACCTGCGCGCAGAGCTTATGGACTGTCTTGCACAACTTCAGGTCAGCATTAAATTTGCATAGGTCTTAGACATCTTAAATTCATTAAATAAAACTAGCAACACTATATTTTAAAGGCTTTGCAATATTTTGGTTAAACAAAGATGGCTTATATGACAACTTAAATCCCATGTACGTTAATTTCCGTTTTTTTATAGTTTTATTTTGTATGAATGATTTATTATTATTGCTTGAAGAGGGGTGGAGAGAAGGGTACTCAAACCTCACCGCGAAACCAACTGGCGGAGAAAGAGATGATAAAGGCGGAAAAAGCTAAGCTTGAGGCGGAATCTCTCCAGCTTGCGGCGGACCAGGACAGACTAAAGGTTGAGAGATTCAGAATTGAGGCGGAAAGAGATATTCTTCTGAAAGAAAGATCTAGTCTAGAGATACAGAGGGAGAGATATCTCCAAGAGATGAGATCCTCAAGAGATAAACAAGATGGCAGAGTTCATGTTACAGAGATTAATAAATCTAAATCATCTCCAAACCTTCCATCAACGGCGTCAGGTACTTCCTACAGTTCAATCAGAACTTATGTTCTGTAAATCTTGGGATCTAGCTTTGATCTTCATCTTATGCATGCAGACCATCGGATTAATTTAATTTCTATTCCAACTCCCGCGGTGGTCATACTCTGCATTGATTAAGGGATCAACGGGTTATACATTTCTATAATATAAAAGTGTCCACATTGGATGTTGAGATCAAGCGTTTAAGATTAATGATACTCAACACAAAGTTTCGATTTCAGTTCATATTATTTTACTACTAAAATCCATTAAGCGGAGGGGGTTTAATGGCACTTATTAAAAAAAATTGCATTTTTTGAGGAAAAAATACTTTTGTCATTTACAAGATTAAAAAGTAATTTAGATGATGTAACTTTTTTGCATTTAATATTTGAGATCAGGCATGATTTTTAGACATATATTTTAAAGGAAAGGATGGATGGAGGGGTGTAGGTATAATGTCTAACAGTAGACATAATTTTTGATACTTTGAAGTGAGAATTAATTAGAGAAAGGGGAAAATATGCAAAATTGGAGTTAAAGGGTTTGAAGAGAGGATGCACGTGGATAACTTGAGAGACTATGAAGAAAATTACATAAATGAAAAACGTGGGATGTAGATGGAAAAACATTGTACATAGTGTTGAAATCTAGCAGGACATGAATGAAAAACACAGGATGGGGGATGTAGATGGAAAAACATTGTACATACCTACAGTACCAGTAGGGTTGAAATCTAGCAGGGACAGGAATGATAAACACGGGATGGGGGATGTAGATGGAAAAACATTGTACAATGTACATACCTACAATACCAGTAGGGTTGAAATCTAGCAGGGACATGAATGATAAACACAGAATGGGGGATGTAGATGGAAAAACATTGTACATACCTACAGTACCAGTAGGGTTGAAATCTAGCAAAAATCAATCACTTTCTGCAATAGCACTATGATCATCTTTTCTATGTACAAAATTTACTAGGTGGTAGAGAAGTTAGAAGTGTAGGTGGTGGTCCTGAAAGTGAAGGTGGAGTTGTTGGAGGTCCAGGAAGTGTACATGACCTATGTGAACGGGAACTAGCTGGAGTACACCGTACTGCTGCTGGACTCCAGAGTAAGATTGTTCATTTAGAGAAGCTACTGGAGAACACAGAAAATGCTTTGAAGATAAATCAGAACCAGAATGCTGGTAAGTATTTTCTTTTAAACTAATTATTCCTCTATCTCCCCTCGACCTTATTTTTCTTTGCTCATATTTTGAATTACGAATCGCTTCAAAGGGATTGCAAGCTTAATTTCAAGTGATGCTTTATTTTAAAATGGGCATCTCCTATACACAACTGTACCCTTGAAAACATAATCTGATAACAAATGTCAGAGATAAAGTCGTTTTTCTGACTCAAAAAGTGTTTTTTTCTTCCTAGCAAGAAATGTGCAAGTCACTAACACATTTGCAGAGAAACCACAAATGAAGATAAACAGATTGAATAATAGGGTTTCCAACGTAACAGATTTTTTTCTTACGCGTAATTACGTGCAGTGACGCGTAATAATTTTCATTTCGTGTAATTTCGTAGGATTACACGTAATTGGGGAAATATCCATTTCGCGTAATAAGTGAAACTATAATTATGAGTAATTACGGCGTAGTTTTGCGTAATTTCTACAACCTAATTTCGCAAAACAACGTAAATACGACTGGAAACCCTATTGAATGAGCAAAAACATGCATATCGAATTAATATTTGATCAGTCAAAGCTTTTAAGTGTACCGTTGTTAATCGGTTATTATCATCTTTGCTTGCAGGGTCACTAATAACGCTTATTGATTGCGTGTTGTTCTAGAGAATAGTAAACGATGTTATGAGCAGAGTTCTCAAATACTTCAGCTGAAGAACGCTGTTAGTCAGGCCAACATTACTGGAGACCAGCTCAGGGCTAAACTGGACAAGAAGGAAGATCTGGTGCGCAGGCTCTTGGATGAAAAAACCTCGGCATTGGACAAGGAGCGCTCCACACGGGACAAATTGGCGGAGCTTGAAAAGGATCTCTCATCTAGGAATATAAAACCAATCTAATTTATTTTATAATTATTGTTGTATCTGAATCAGAGCAACATGGATGTAAAACAAAAGAAACCATAATTGAATTATACACTAAATAGTTTACTTTTGCTTTATTCGACTATTCCATCTCAAAACGTTCTTGGGAAAAATAAAAAACGGCCACAGTAAACTCAAAGAATTTTTGTTATTGAAATACTGATAGGTTTAAGAAAACTGGTTCTATTTCAGGAGAAGAAAAATTGAAGAGACAGAGAATGAAATTGAAAGATTAAAAAGAATTGAAAAGGATGAGGTGGATCATAGGGAGAGGGAGGTGAGAAGCGTTAAGGAGAGAGAGAAGAGGATAAAGGAGAAGGAGAAGAGGATTGAGGAAAAGGAGAAGGAGTTTAGAAGGATGAAGGATGAATGGAGTAGATCAGATGAAACATCGAAGAAGATTTCTTCAGAGAACTCATCCCTGAAGGAAGAGTATTCTAGGTAAAAGTTAATTCATTAATTTATTCAGATACACATTCATTCATTCATTCATTCATACACCTATCATCTAATCATCCTTTTATTTATTTATCAAAGGTTGGATGTTGAGTATAAGGAGAAGGTTCGGGAGAACCAAGACAAGGCTGATGAAATCAATATTCTTAAGATAGAACTGCAAAAGTATATTACAGAGGTAGGGAAGCTCAATTATCTTGATAAATTTTTGACAGAAAAACATTGATATATAAATATTTATTCTTTGCGAACACATTTAAAGATTTAAAAAACGGGTTCACATTATGATAGAAAGTAAAGTAATAGCATTACATATTTTCAAGTTCAAGTTTCATAGCATCTAACATTTGAAGAGAAATAGAATTTGTCAGACCCTGCTCTGCCTTCTCAGGATCTGGTTTAGGATCAGGGCCAGACAAAGGATTAGGTTCAGGTTCCGGGTGATAGTGAGGTTAAGTTTCAGGCTCATTGATAGATGTTAGGTACTTTCCCAATGACATTTTCCTAAGCGGCAACTTCCCATGGGTATTTTTGCAAGTGGCAACTTCCCAAATGGGCAATTTCCCAAGCGGCAACTTCCCAGGTCTATCCTAGCCTCAGCGCTTGACCCCTAGTCTATCCTAGCTGCAGCGCTCGGTCCCAATTGCAGCCTGAAGTGCGTCGGAAGGCCTAACCTAACCTTTGGGAAGTTGCCGCTTGGGAAATTGCTCATTTGGAAAGTTGCCCCTTGGAATATTGTCACTAGGGAAGTTGCCCTTGGGAAATTGCCTTTGGGGAAATACCTAACACCCATTGAAACATTCCCTCTTAGGTTCGGAGGATAGAGGCTGTATTAGAGGACAAGGAGAAGGACAGGAGGAGGATTCTTATTCAGTTCGAGGAACTTTCAAGGGTAAGCAAACTTAGGAGTGTGTGCTACTGCAGGCCCCTGGTTAGTGCCAGGTTCGGTCGCCAGGGGGATACAAATCAGCTTGTATAAGATTATGATAATGAAAGTATTGTGTATTTTCAAATAGAAATACTTCTAGATTTGATGGCAAAATTGGCGAATCAGTCTGATCAAACCTAGGTGTAGTGCCATGAGTAGGGCTGGGCATGTTCCTATTTTTTTGTAATCGTTCGTTCCTCGTTCCTTCTTTTTCTAATCGTTCCATTCCATTCTGCTAAGTTCCCTTTTGTTCATGATCTCCTCCAGTTCTTAGTTAACAGTTGATAAATTTATTCATAGTTGGAAATATCTTAGGTATACAATATTGGGTTTAGAAAATTAGAGTTTGTGGCAAAGACTCAATTCCTTTAGATTTAGAATAAGTTCCTGATTTAGAACGTGTTTCTGATAGACCGCTCCAGACCATTCTTTTCAACAAATTATTGTTTGTTCCACGTTTATTAATTTCTAGATCGTTCAAATATATTCAAGAAGGTGTTAAATGCATTCGATCTTTTTTTCGCTAAAATGGCGTCATTCTTGATGATTCTGTTTGTTCCCGTAAAAGAACAATCGTTCCCCAGGAACGACGCCCAGTCCTAGTCATGAGCTGTCCAATGCCATGAGACTTGGAGTTAGAACTGAATCCTAATGATGTTCAGGAAAACCATGAAACAGAGACGATAAACAGAACCCTAGAGATGCAAACAGATAATCTGGTTCTTGAAATCAAAGCCAAACAGTCGGACTTAGAGGCTGCTAAGGTGATTAATTAATCAATCAATAACCTCACTGATTCACTAATATGATTCATATTTGGTGGGTTAGTTTGTTGATTGGATGACTAATTAATTGACTAATATGAAGTTATTAATTAACTCAATGGTTGATTGATTGATTGATTGACTTCTAGGCCCGATGTGAAGGACTAGATAAATATGTTGAAGAGGTTCTCCGACAAAATGAACAATTTAGAACTCAGATAATCACACTCAATGCAAAGGTAGGATCATTTTGAAGCGCACTTCTTTTAGCAATATCATAATATACGTTTGTCTGTTTGTCTGTTTTTGTCAAATTAACGTCAAAATGGCTGAACCAATCGGGCCTAAATTTTGTGTGGGACCTCACATGACCCTAGGGAAGATTTATGGATGATCAAAATTTCAAACATTAGCCTCTAACAAAATTCGATTTTCATTAAATTTTGAAAATCCATAAACAAATTTTATACAATTTGCGAACTTTTTTCTTTTGTTTTACAATGTATAAAAAGAGAAAATTTTCGCAATTGAGAAGACGGGTGTGAAGCTCCCTGAAAGCCTAGTATGTGATAAATCTCAATAAGACTCTTTTTTTTTGTACAGGTTGATATGTTGACTGCAGACCTTCAGGACAACAGGATAGCTAGAGATAGTGTACTTACTGACCTTGATGGAGTCAATGAGCTAGCGGTCAAACTAAACTCTGATAAGGTGGGTTATTGGGTAGTGGAGTGTACTTACTAAACTTGATGGGGTCAATGAGCTAGCGGTCAAACTAAATTCTGATAAGGTGGGTTATTGGGTAGTGTAGTGTAATTACTAAACTTGATGGGGTCAATGAGCTAGCGGTCAAATCTAACTTTGACAAGGTGGGTTATTGGATAGTTTAGTGCACTCTTTGACCTTGATGGGGTCAATGAGCTAGCGGTCAAACTACTAAACTCTGACATGGTGGGTTATTGGGTAATGGAGTGTACTCACTGACATTTATGGGTCAAATAGCTAGGGGTCAAAATAAACTCTGACATGGTACTGCATTCTTAGTTTAGTGTACTTTTAATAAATATTGGGTAACATGATATTCTGTAAACCTGCAATACGTTGTACATTATTAACTATCTATGTTTGTAAACTTCTACGTAAAACCCATTATTCATTTGAACTGCGTTTCAAATAAATACGTAGCAGGATTAGCTTAATCCTGTGATATAAAATGCTATAATACGTAATGAGATTGCCTTAATCATGTGATATAGATATCGACGTAGGAATTGTAATTTACGTCTATTAACTTTAACTTGTAACATATAAACCTCAAATACACTAGTTGATATAGTAACTCCGTACTGTTCACTAGGAGAGAGTAATCGTCCCTGTTTTGATAAACAGGTTGAGGATCGTTCCCTTGAATTTGGGATCAATAGTTACAAGCTTCCGATTGATATGTTCCCAGAAATTGTTATAGAGTAGGCATTTACTACAAACTATTTAACCTAGACGGAATAAAAAAACTGATCCTTAATATAATAAGGAATTATAAATACTCGATATTGTTTATAAAACTCGATAATATAATAAGTTTTTAAGGTCAGTTTCCCGATAATGTGATTAGATCACTTACCTTATTTGGTTTTGTAACATTATTTGGTCATATAACCTAATTTGGTCATAAAAATATCATTGGGACGAAAAAAGACACTGAAAAGGGTTTTTAAATGTCGTCTTTACATGGTTTTACAGGAGTAGCTTACAATTGAATATTAATAAATTTGTGCAGTGTGTACAGTTGAGGCGTCCTTCATAACAGCATATATAACTTCTGTGGGAAAAAATAATTTGTGTAATGAGAGGGGGGGAGAGTGATTTTTCGATAAAATATACACCCCTGCTTCATATGTAAATATAAGTGTGGTAAGATACAAATACTAATATCTTGTCCAGGTTGATTTGCTGCATAGGATTGGAACACAAAACGCTGAGGTTGAGACACTCCAAGGGGAGCTCGTCAAGTTAAGGTTCGTTTTTTTAATTAAAATGTAAAAATTAAAATTAAAAATATGGCAAAAAAAACGAAAAATAGTGCAGTAGAGGATTGAGATAAAAAATCTAATTTGTTTTTTTAGATTTTTTATCTTCTTATGATAATCAACATTTTTTTACATTTTATCAATTATATTTTTTCAGAGAGGAGTTGTTGCGGGCTATGGCAAATCTAGGTAAGGTATTTTAATCCAAGCAAATATTCTTTAATTTTAAAAGACTTTTCCTATTTTACAAAAATTTCCTTTCATAAGACAAAATACAGCTTTACTTTAGATAGTTACAGCTTTACTTTAGATATTTACAGCTTTACTTTAGATATTTACAGCTTTACTTTAGATATTTACAGCTTTACTTCAGATATTTACAGCTTCACTTCAGATATTTACAGCTTTACTTTAGACAGTATACAGCTTTACTTTAGATATTTACAACTTCAAGCTAAGATTTACATAAAAATCACGCAAACATAAGTTTCAATTGAAAATTTTTACCTTGTTTAAGAGGATGAACGGCACAGAGGTCGAACATTACAAAACCTCGTTATATCCACACAGTCTGCAGAGACAAGGTACAAGTTTTGAAAATACGCCGCTAGGTGTCTCTGTTAGATATATTTTAGGGTTTATTATATGTTCTTCGTGTTCAAAATTTTAAAAAAAATTATTTTTCAGTTTTCATGTAGAATTTTTGGGTCATTACTTATTTTTTTAATGATTTTTTTTATTTTTTCTTTGTGTTTATAATGTTTGTTTAGGGAGACAGTGATAAAGGAAGTAGAAGAAGAATTAAACCAGAACTATAATTACGAACGATCTCAACATTCGGACAATAAATAATATGATAATGAGATTTTTCTAATTATTCTACAAAACCCTAAACGTTAAAGGGACTGTAAGCGAAATTTTAAGTGACCCTTCATGCGAAGATCGCAAAACCCAAATTTAAATGGTGTACTTTTAACCTCAATCTGATCAAGAATGTGGAAGATATCGTTGTTTTTTTCTGAACTTGGCATATTTTTCTGGAAACTATAAAAGCTTAACCCCTTGGATAAATTGATTAAATCTCATTTCATTTACTAGTCCTATTTCTCCTGTTTAAACCTAGATTAAGGGTGATACTATGCACTTTTTTTAATGAAATCCATGTTGTGCCAATCCCAACTTTTATTCGATTCAAGTCTTAAATAAATCTGAGACAATTTTTTTCATAACTATTCTACTTTTTTAGTGATGTCAGAGAGAAAAAAATTCTCAAAAATGATCTGTTCTGCAACACTGAATTCAGAAACAATTGTAATAATTCCTTAAAAAATAATAAATGTATAAATGTGAAAAAACTAGCTTTTTAATTTATCAAACAAATTTTGAAATATCGAAATTAAGATTCAACCTCTAATGAATAATGATCTTAGTTTTTGTAATTTCTAAGTGAGTTCTAATTTTTCAATTTGTCCCTTAAATGACATTTTAATGAAATTATAGTTTCACCTTGACACATATGTTAACAATCTTATAGTTTATATATGTAGGTATTAATATATGTATTATTATATATGTATATTGCTTGGTCCAGTAATTCTAATGTATTTACATACAAAGTTACCCACAAAAAATTACATTGCAATGACGACATAAAACTCTTTTAGATATGTTCTACAATCTGAAGAGTATGTACAATCATATCTAAAGTTTCATTTAGCAAGACCAAGAAATATATAGACCAGGAACCGCCATATCTGTGTACTGCAGTGGGAGGAGATCAAAACAAAGAATTCAGGGGCAACGCATCATTTTTGAGGGAAAAGGGCCCAAGAGCTGGCTGGAAGAAAATATATTGCTATTTTATTTTCCATATTGACCAGAAAGCCAAAAATCATTGTATTCGCTCTAACTTGATTTAACTCGTTTTTTCTTGGACTGTAATATCACATCAGAGCTTTAGTGCTTTCCCTTCAACTTCTGCGGGGGCACTGGGTTTGTTTACATTCCTCCCACAGTGTACTACAGTACATAATATGCGTATATCTGAGTTGGGCGTTCCTGTATATAGTTCATTGATCAAGACTATGTATGTTCTAAGCAGAAGACCAAATTGAAGCGACATTTAAGTCTCTTGTTTTGTGAAAAGCGCTGTGTTCTATAGTAAAACGTTTTTTTCAGAAAAAGTTTTACAGGGTACTGATGTGTAGTCTTTAATGTTAATGACAAACTATGAAATTATTACAATGTAACTTAGTTAATAAGTTTGGCAATAATTCAAATTTCTCGTTGCTTTTTTACAAATTTTTGATTTATTAAACATCTTTGTGATTTTCATCTTGAATACGTCCATTGTCTCCTTATTCGGCCAAATTAAAGTGATAAATATTCTAAATTGTCAAGAAACTGAAATATATATGTTTAATGCGCATTGTTAATTGGCTCCTCAATGTTAAAATCATCATTGTCAGAATCTAATTAATTTGAGTCGCGTCTCAAATCCGCCGAAAACCGGTTTCAATTAAACGCCAGCTTAAATCTTTAAACATTGAATATAATTTCAAATTAAACATCCATATTTGAGCCGCATCTCAAATTTAAGCCGCGGCTAAAATTCGCCCTCAGGTCCCTAAAAAGATATCTTTGACCGATCATGAAAAAACTTTAGCAACAAGTTACATTAAAACTGTGTTTTAGTTTACTATCAAAACTGGTCATTTTAATTCAAAGGATTCGAATATTTCCCTCAAACTCTTCGAATATTTCTAATCCCTGTATCTTTGCAACCCGAAGTCGTAGACCTTAGATGTTGCAAACTATAAATTCTGTAAGAATCAAATGAAATATAAAAAGTCAGATTTTGTTGAGCATAAATAATTATTTGTGCTTTTTCAGTGCGTTCAATTATTAGCTTTTTTTGCTTTCAGAGCGTTCAATACTTAGCTTTCTATGCTTTCAGAGCGTTCAATTATAAGGTTTCTTTGCTTCCAGAGCCTTCAATTATTTGCTTTCAGAGCGTTCAATTATTAGCTTTCTTTGCTTTCAGAGCGTTCAATTATTAGGTTTCTTTGCTTCCAGAGCCTTCAATTATTTGCTTTCAGAGCGTTCAATTTTCTTTGCTTTCAGAGCGTTCAATTATTAGGCTTCTTTGCTTTCAGAGCGTTCAGCTTTCTTTGCTTTCAGAGCGTTCAATTATTAGCTTTCTTTGCTTTCAACGCGTTCAATAATTGATTTCTTTGCTTTCAGAGCGTTCAACTATTAGCTTTCTTTGCTTTCAGAGCGTTCAATTTTAAGGTTTCTTTGCTTTCAGAGCGTTCAATTATTAGCTTTCTTTGCTTTCAGAGCATTCAATTATTAGCTTTCTTTGCTTTCAGAGCTTTCAATTATTAGCTTTCTTTGCTTTCAGAGCGTTCAATTATTAGGTTAATTTGCATTCAGACCATTCAATTCTTAGCTTTCTTTGCTTTCAGAGTGTTCAATTATTAGGTTTCTTAGCTTTTAGAGCGTTCAATTATTAGCTTTCTTTTCTTTCAGAGCGTTCAATTATTAGCTTTCATTGCTTTCAGAGCGTTCAATTATTAGTTTTCTTTGCTTTCAGAGCGTTCAATTATTAGGTTTCTTTGCTTTCAGATAGTTGTGTTATTGGGTTTCTTTGCTTTCAGAGAGTTCAATTATTAGCTTTCTTTGCTTTCAGAGCGTTAATTATTAGGTTTCTTTGCTTTCAGAGCGTTCAATTATTAGGTTTCTTTGCTTTCAGAGCGTTAAATTATTAGGGTTTCTTTGCATTCAGAGCGTTCAATTATTAGGTTTCTTTGCATTAGAGCGTTCAATCATTAGCTTTCTTTGCTTTCAGAGTGTTCAATTATTAGGTTTCTTTGCTCTCAGAGCGTTCAATTATTAGCTTTCTTTGCTTTCAACGCGTTCAATTATTAGGTTTCTTTGCTTTCAGAGCGTTCAATTATTAGCTTTCTTTGCATTAGAGCGTTCAATCATTAGCTTTCTTTGCTTTCAGAGCGTTCAATTATTAGCTTTCTTTGCGTTCATAGCGTTCAATTATTAGCTTTCTTTGCTTTCAGAGCGTTTAATTATTAGCTTTCTTTGCTTTTTTCGTTAAAAAAAATTTCAGTTTGCCAAAACTCAAAACAATTTCTTAACCAAATAAAAAGAAATGAAATATCAAGTTTTTTTTATAACGTTCTACAAATTATCTTAAAAATTGGGCAAATGTTTTCAACGTCTACTAAAAAAGACGTATTGCCAAAAAACGTTTTTAATTTTGAAAAATTTAGAAAAAGAACATGAAAATATGAAATAAAAATTGGATAAACTAAAAGTGATATAGTGTTGAAGAGGGAAGCTTATAATTTGTTACCTAAGAGCTGACGTCAATTTGTATTAATAGATAAGAATCTTGAATGTGTGAATTAAATCACTAAATAAATGCATATTTATAAATCTTAAAATAAAGCGTACAAAAATTGTATTTACAAGAATCCACCCCTCCCCTTCTTGAACTGGACTAACTTATAAACTAAAATATGTGTTTTTATTCATGTTCAAATTCAAATTGCTAATATTATGCCTATGTACAGTGTACACTGTCCTACAAATATATGTATGTATATAATATTGTTGACAGATAACAGCAACACACCAGACAAACTTGAATAATAGGCCCGTCGGAATTCTGGTGGGGGATATTTATTCTCCCCGGACAAATCTTTCCCGGTTGGCCGCAAACACACACAACAAAGTAACCCCGTCTCAAGAAAATCGATAACAAAAGCTTTATTTCCTAAAAAAAATAACATAAATTATAGATCATGGTTACTTGTAATATGTTATAATGAATGTTAATATTGGAAAAAATCTTACGATTTATTAGGGGATGATAAAGGGTAACTTTTTGTTGATCAGTGTTGAAGGACGTTTTTTTTATTAAAACTTCTGAAATAAATGACAGTTGAATATTTAACGAAATTCACTAATTCTTCATATGAAAATATTCTTGTTTAACTTTTATGGGTTCACAATAATCGAAAGTGTTTTAGGCTCTGTCCCCGGAGTACAAAGAAAATGGGGGCTGAAATTATTTGGTTTGGTGTCTCCGAGAGGGGATTTTAAGTTGAAGACGACATTACACAGAGGTCTTAAGTTAATGGTTAACAAATATACATGTATACTGAACAGTACTCTATGCACTGTGTTGTACTGTCCTGTACTATCCTGTCGTACAGATATATACATTATATATGTGTACACTGTACACTGTAAATATACATCAGCAATATTTTTTAAAATTTGTTTCTTAATTAATTTTTTTAATATAATATTCAAAAATTATGTTTATTTGAAAACTAAAAATATTTTTTCCTTTTATTTAGTTTTTTGCAAAAGATATGTTTTTTCAACAATTGAAATTTGAAAAATTACAAAAATTTTGTAAAAACATTTTCATTCATTGTTGATTAAAAATTAACTTATTTTGACATTGATTAGTAATTTTTTTTAATATTCAAAAATTCTATCCTAATGTGAAATGAAATAAAGAAAGTTTGTATATCTCAAGCAAAAAATATATCAAAATTCTTAATAAAAAAAAGAAGAATTTCAGGATATAAATCAAAGACGACAAAAGTTCCGTTATTTGTCACTACACAACCTCTTGTACTAAGGCGCAATTTAGAAACGAAAACGTTTTCACCTGTTAACTTTTACCAACTCATCTTTTCTCTTAAATTTTCTATTAATTGTATTCAATCGTGCTAAACTCTTAAATTTGTTTTCGAGTTTATATTGGTTTTGTGTTGTTAAAATCCATAATTTGGATATTGTAAATTACACTGACTTCTGACACTAAGACGTGAGTAAGAGTCCTTACCGAGTGGGGGAAGGGGGTGGGTCACCTAAATCACTGGCTATTAAAAAAATATATTTGTTCAGTTGGTTGTCGACCAAATTAGTCATCGACCATGCCATTGATAATCAATTTTGTACATGACCATTAATTTTCATCCAAATTATCATTATTTTTTTTTGTACTGTTCAGGGTTAAGCTTGGTTAAGACAGCTTCTGGGCCGAGAGCAGCGGCTATCCCCCTATTGAAAAACCCCAAAAGAATTAAACTCTTTTCCTACAGTTCAAAAATAACAAGCGATTAATATATTTTATATGTATTGTATATGTATTGTATGTATTATATAATATGTTTTTTCTGTATTTAATTATGTATTGTATGTATTATGTATTATATATATTTTTTATGTACTGTATTATTATATTATAGATATTATATTGATAATATAAATACATTCTGACAGAATAGGAATGCAAACATTTTTACATTTAAATCTTTATAAATCATTTAATTTTTTTTTATAACATTTACTATAAAAAAATGTTAACAAACCTATTTTATTATTTTCCTTTCTATTACCTGTACCATAAAGAAGTTTATTATTTTTATGGATGTACTGAAATAGAACTTTATTCCTGTAATTTAAAGACTTTAAATTGTCTTCAGTAAAAGTCTTTCAATCATAAGTTTGAATTAAAAGCTAGATTTGTTCGTATAACCATAAAGAATTGTAATTTTAAGACTGGGTAGACTTTCAATGTTGCCACTAAACGTCTTTAATCTTAAGTAGGAATCAGTCAAAGTCTTCTTATATAACAAAAATTTCTTATTTTATCTTATTTTTTAAATTTTTTTTTTTTTTTTAAGTCCTAGACATAAAAATTAAAAATTGCAAAAAAATTTTACATTCTAGTATATTTTTAGTTTTTGTAGCCCTGGACATTAACATTTTAATACATTTTACTACATTTTCTTTAGCTCGCTCTAATCATTAGAAATGCAACAGAGCTGAATACGTTCTTGCATGTTTTTTGTAGCCTTAGACATTAAAATTTTAATACATTTACGTGTTTGCATTTTTTTTGTAGCCCTAGACATTAAAACTGCAAAAAAATATTTTCTTGTATATTTTTAATGATGTAACCCTGGACACAAACATTTAAATACATTTACGTTCTTGTACTTAAAACAGTTGTATTTAAAAGTTTATCTTTTTCATCATTAAACATTTTGCTAGAGTTAATTAAGGCCCTGTTTATAGTATCCACATCGTTTTTTAATATAATTAGATTTTCATTTTGTTCTGTATTCTTTGCTTAATAGCTCTTTAACTTGGCTTCTCAATTTTGCTACATTATCCAATATGGCTTCTCAGGCTCATTATTGGCTTCATATGAGTCAAAAGGGTATTATTTTGAAATTGATTAGTTGTAAACTTTTTTTATTGATCAGATACTAAAAGTTTAAATTGTTTAATTCCAAACCCCTGTAGTACACAGCAAAAACTGTTAACTAGGCTGTGTTTATAGATCTACATCATTTTATAATATAATTCAATATTCTGTTGTCTGCTTGATTGTTATTTATACATTTGTGTCAAAACTTTTTTAAGTTAAGCAATTTTCTGATTTCGATTGTATATATTTATATTTACAGAATTTTATAAATCTTTAAAGTTTTTACTTTACAAACGTTGCATATATTCATGTGTAAGTTTTTAATTTAATTTAACAATTGAACGAATTATTATTTTAATTTTTTTTATTTATTGATGTAGATATGTAGATACTAATTATAAAAGGTTGTCCTTAATTAGAGATAGGAAAAGGTAGGTAGATATTTGGATTTCAATGTTTATTTATTGAATTAACTTATTTTGGCCCAATTGGATTTATAATATTTATCCTTTAATTATATCTTTGAAACCAAACTTTAATATTGTAAATCTTTTTTATTTCGATCCACATTTGGCATATATATTTTTAATTATTTCATCTTTTTTGGAGCTTCATAAGAACAATAACTCCACTGCAGCTTTTATTTATTATTTGTATATTTTAAACGGATCACTCTTTAAATTCAATATTTTTAATGAATCAATTTATTTACAGGTTCTTCAGACCTGATTTTATAAATAATAGACCAAGTTTTCAGATTCCATTTTATATCATATATTTTCTTGATCATTTTCAAAAACAAATTTTCGTGATTCATCCAAATTTGTTTTTGTTAAAGTGTCCGCAATTAAGGGTTAGTATGCTAAAACACTTTGCCTGGCTCGTGATTTTTTACCTTATGTATGCCTGATTCTCAGTCATAGCCATACCTTTATACTCCAGACCAATTATACTCATGCCAAGTTCCGGTGGCGAACCGAAAAATAGGATATATTTTGAAAAATAACTTTTTTTAAAAACTTTTCTTAATGGCCTTTTAAGAAAACCTTCTCAAAATCTTTCAAAAAATCCCGCAGTGAAAGAGCTAAGTTATCGTTCAGGAACCCTATAAGTTAAATACGAATAAAAAAATCCATATATATATCTTTCCCCCTTAACTTAACTGAGGTTAAACTTATTTAGTTTATACTTCTTTATCCTTTTTTACTTAGTTGAAGTATTCATTTAGCTAGTTAATCAGTTTATATGTTAGTCTCTATACAATTTTAATGAAAATTTTATCTTTTTTGTAGTACAACTGGTTATATATGTCTCATAGAATGGGCTGAGTAATTAATTTTTAAGGCTTGAACAAATCATTTGTGCTAATATTTTAGAATAGTCTCTTTTATAAATTTTTTGAGAATAATTTCTCTTACATAAACTTTTTGAGAATAGTCTCTTTTTTAAAAAGTTTGTGGAATAATATCTTTTATAAAAATTTAGAGAATAGTCTCTTTTATATAAATGTGTAGAATAATCTCTTTTTTTTAAATTAGAGAATAGTCCCTTTTTTATAAATGTGTAGAATAATCTCTTCTATATAAATTTGTAGAATATTATCTTTTATAAAAATTTAGAGAATAGTCTCTTTTATGAAAATTTAGAGAATAGTCTCTTTTATATAAATCTGTAGAATAATCTCTTTTATAAAATTTTTAAGAATAGTCTCTTTTCAATACTCTTTTTTAATTTGTCAAGAGGAAAAAAAAACTTTTGAAGGACCCCAAAGATATAAAAGTATTCTGTCCCATTCAGATATTACCAAAAAGTAAAGAATATAGGTATATAATCCCTTTAGGTC
This sequence comes from Eurytemora carolleeae, assembly GCF_000591075.1. Taxonomy (NCBI): domain Eukaryota; kingdom Metazoa; phylum Arthropoda; class Copepoda; order Calanoida; family Temoridae; genus Eurytemora; species Eurytemora carolleeae. The sequence continues at coordinate 166,791 of NW_019396602.1, read as the reverse complement.
ACTACATGTATAGGTATACAGTCCCTTTGTTATAGGTATATAAATTTTAGTAATTCATGTAAAGGTATACATTCCCTTTATTATAGGTATATAAACGTTAGTAACATAGGTATACAGTCCCTTTATTATAGGTATATATAAACTTTAGTAATTCATGTATAGGTATACAGTCCCTTTATTATAGGTATATAAACTTTAGTAATTCATGTATAGGTATACAGTCCCTTTATTTAAACTTTTAAAGAATTTTAAGGTTATAAGAATAGTCCTTTTTTTAAAAACTTTTAAAGAATTTTAAAGTTATTAGAATAGTCCTTTTTTTAAACTTTTAAAGAATTTTAAGGTTATAAGAATAGTCTTTTTTTAAAAACTTTTAAAGAATTTTAAAGTTATAAGAATAGTTCTTTTTTTAAAACTTTTTAAGAATTTTAAGGTTATAAGAATAGTCCTTTTTTTAAAAACTTTTAAAGAATTTTAAAGTTATAAGAATAGTTCTTTTTTTAAAACTTTTAAAGAATTTTATTTTATAAGAATAGTCCTTTTTTTAAAAACTTTTAAAGAATTTTAAGTTATAAGAATAGTCCTTTTTTTAAAACTTTTAAAGAATTTTAAGGTTATAAGAATAGTCCTTTTTTAAAATAATCTTTTTTTTATATAATATAATATTGTAAAGTTTCTTATAAATGAACAGCCTCTTAATGATGTAATATTAAAACATGTTCCTTTAATTTATGTGTTGATAAACCTTAAAATGCTTTAAACCCTGAACTGGATATAAATTGGTAAATTGATGATTTTTTTTCCTTATCGCTTTATTTAGATTTGGTTAAATTTCTAAATTTTGCGTATTGTCACTTTAATTCTTTATTTGAATATTGGAATTTGAAGGTTACCCCCTAACCCACACAAGAAAGAAAACCTATCAGCCAAATAACGCTTTTATTTAAACTTATACTTGTAAACGCTTTACACAACACAGAAAACCTTTACTTGTACTTCTGTGCAGTACAGTAAAGTACAGCATAGTTGAGTACATAAATACCTTATTTACAGTTATGTTTTTATTACAAAAGTATTTATATTTTCTAGTTGGTTTTAAGCTTACACAAAATAGAAAACCTTTTCTTATACTTCTGTGCAGTACAGTAAAGTACAGCATAGTTGTGTACATAAATACCTTATTTACAGTTATGTTTTTATTACAAAAGTATTTATATTTTCTAGTTGGTTTTAAGCTCACACAACATAGAAAACCTTTTCTTATACTTCTGTGCAGTACAGTACAGTACAGCATAGTTTTCTACATAAATACCTTATTTACAGTTATGTTTTTATTACAAAAGTATTTATACTTTCTAGTTGGTTTTAAGCTCACACAACATAGAAAACCTTTTCTTATACTTCTGTGCAGTACAGTACAGTATAGCATAGTTTTGTACATAAACACAAACACGTCAATATACAAAAACACTTTAAATTTGTGGAATATTCACTTTCGAGTTTAAGATTGTTGGATAAATAAGAAGAAGAAAAAGCCCTAAAGGTCTAGATAATTTGCTGTCTGTACCTATATCGGACACAAATCATTTAACCATCATAGGGAGCAAATTAAAATCGCAATCTATTGCTCAGTTGTGTATATGTAAGGTAAATTTGTTTTCAAGTGTAATATAGAATACTATATGCACTAGTCTAAGATAGTATATATTATATTATAATTTATATAGTTAAAGGGATTGTGACCTTAGAAACTAAAGAACCTTTCATAAAACAATCTGCTAAGATTATAATTACGAAAAAATGATTGTTTTATTACGTAATTGTATATATTTACTAAATAAGTTTATTTTTTTTGTATATTCATATTTATATCTTTCACGTTTACATTATATTCTATTGTATTTTTATATATTGGATATTTTAGTATGGTATTCTTATTTAGACATGTGCGCATCAATTTCTTGGCGCAGCTTATGTATACAGTATAACAACAGTATAAGTATTTCGGGATATTTTCCTTGGTATATCCCTTTATATGAGTTGACATTTAGATATTCCTTCCCAACGTGTTTAAGAACTATAGATTTAAAGGAATATAGTGACTTGAAAGATCTTGATGAAATTCTTCCAATTGATTTAGATCGAACTTTGTTATCTGACATTATTTAGAAAAAATGTGCATAAATTTTAAAATAATAGATTTTTGATTTGAATTTAAGAAAAAAAATAATTGCTAAAGTTCTTAAAACTATTGGAAACTGTGAAACTTCATAAGCAGTTATTCCTATAAAGTCTCAAATGGGTGAACTGTCGCTTTTATTTCGAAAAATATTTTTTTCGCTAATTTCGTCCCTTTAACACCCAGTTGAAAACCTGACCGAATCTAACTGCCCCAGGCTAGTCTGCAGTTATAGGAATTCCACTTTCACTGTCTAGTATATATGTATATGATATAGGAAGTAGTACAAAGTACATGGTACTTAGTGTAAAGTACAATATAGGGAAAGTACAGTGGTATACGTAAATAAGTATTTATATCTTTATTAATACGTGTTAAGTGTGTTTTCAATTCAATTTAATTCAATTCAATAAGATAAACAGGGATAAACCTCCCCCCTTCAAATAAAAAAAAAAACACGACTCGCCATTTGCTACAATGCTTTGGACACAATCCCCAAGCAAATTCATTTTAAAAGTAAAATTTAAAATTAAAAATTGAAAAGACAACAAAATATTGTTCCTTCATTTTTCAATGTTAACACCTTTCTATCTTAAGTAGCAACGATACACAATATTATTTCAAATTGTATGTAAAAATTGTAAAAATATTTGTGGGCAAAGACCAATATTTTAAAGTATTTTTGGACAAGGACCATGTTTACAATGTTTGTTTTACAAGATTTTAAATATTGCTATTTCTCCTGTAGATGTGGTAGAACTGGTATGAGATGTCTGTAGAGTGTAGAGCAAAAGTAGTAGAGTGTATTGTAGAACTGATACAAAATGTTTATAGAGTGCAGAGCAAAAGTAGCAGGACTGATATAAGAGATAAGAACTGATATAAGAGATAAGAACTGATATAAGAGATGCCTAGATTACACACAAATTAGTATTTGTACACAACACATCTTGTCATTTTTTGTGTTGCTATCAATGTTGTAAAACTATATTTGAACATCAAGGCCGGTGTCCTTACTGCTGCAGGATTATAGAAAAAATTGTCAGGATTAGATGCTAAAACACTTTGCCTGGCTCGTAATTTTTTTCCTTATGTATGCCTGATTCTCAGTCATAGCCATAGATGTGGATATTTTTTAAAATTACGATTATAACGAACTAAATTGGCTTTATGAATGAATTTCATATTTAAATATTGATAATTTTATATTTTCAACTTTTATAATATCAGGCTCTGTTTCTATATATCCATAGATATATATATATATTATTAATATACTTATTATACTTTCTCATAAACAAAACTTGTTTACCTTTTATATTTAGCCTATAATCAGAAACAAACATTTACATTGTAGCCTTCGTAATAAAATTAATCTCAAAAATAAAATGGATTGCTCCCTAAAATGGATTGCTCCATAATCCATAAATTGAATCATTATCATTTTCAATAACAAAAAGGCTTCTCAGGAACAATTTTGTTTTATCTAAAATAATAGAAAAACCAACTTTATGATTCAGTTAAAATTCATTTTTCTTAAAGTACACAATACTAGGGATTCACATATTGCGATACTTTGTTGACTCGATTTCTTACATTATCCAATACGGTTTCTCAGACTCGTCGATTGGCTTTATATTAGTCAACATATATGCTTTTCTAAGAGCGTCCTCATAGAAAAAGGGTAATTCTTGGAATATATTAGTTGTAAACTTTTGTTATTGATCAGATACTAAAAGTTTAAATTGGTTAATTCCAAAACCCCTACAATGTCGGAGCAAAAATATTGTTTCACGAATCTCGATATATCAATATCTAATATTTAGTTCATTCTTATTTTTTTTTTATACCAATTATTAATTATTAATTTCACATATATTGTTCAAATTGTCCTCCATTGAGGTCCATATTGCGTCTAAAATTTCTATCACAATTGATGAGAAGATAAAATGCAAAAAGAAAAAAATCTTTTTAGATGAATTAATGGCATCCTTAATTTCAAATCGTCTTATGTATAATAGCACACCTTATCTAGAATATAGATTTTCTGTATAGTGAAGAGCGCTTTCTTTTTCCTACCCGTTAAACTTTACGGTAAATGTCGGGTCGGTACATAGTTTACAGCTGTAATATCAGTTGATACTCAGGCATAGAACAGTGAACATTACACAGTCGGTGAATTTAAAGTATATGCTTGTTCAATCTATAGAAGAGTGACTTATGCAAGCAAGTTGGGATTGAGCTGTCAACAAAAGAAGGGGCCTTTAGAAAATAGGAGAGTATAGGGTGTGAAACTTCATTCTGTACAATCCTAATTTTAAAGGCCAAATTAAATCATCAATTCTTCTAATTCTATCAAAAGCGATCAGGTAGGGTGGTTCATAATAAATGATTCAATATTCTATGCATTCAATTTTTGAAAAGTGTTTAAATGTCAAATCGTACATGCCTCTCTTCAATATCTTCAAAATCTTCCTCGTCTAAATTAAAAAATTCTTCAAGAAGCATTTGTTTATCACGTTCTATATCATTTATTCTTTTTGAACGGGTCACCCTTTGATCCATCTTAGGATTTTCATCTTTTTTGTTTTCAAATATTTCTTTAATATTTTCATAAGTTAAAACGTTTAGCATTTTAAACACCTCTTTAGGAACATTTTAAAAATTTTCTTCATTATTATCTATAATAACGATTTTTTTATATCATCGACAGCTCTGAGTACTTGACTCCCATTCAAAATATTCTCAAGAGTGACATTGAAATATTTAATGCTCAAAATTCTGTATGGAATTTTTTCATAGACTAATTTTAGTTTACGAGATACCCCTATATAATGTCTCCGTATGCTTTAATAACGACATAATCATTAGTTTTAAGCTTAGTCTCGACTTTATTAATCTTAATCTTAAATTTCTCAATCTGCGATCATTAAACTTATTTATCTCATCATCCAAAATGTCTTTATATTTATTTTCTGTTTCCACAAAATGTTTTGGAATTATATTTTTGAACAAGAACAAAAATTTTAAAACTAATTTCACCATCCCTTAAAAAATAATTAATGACTTCACGAACTATCCTTTGAAAAAATTTAATTATAATTCTAAACAATTGAATAAATAAATTATAATTCAATAAAATTTTGATGACTCTGCAGATCTGTGAGTGAGGAATGTAAAACACTTACGGAAAGAATAAATAATAAATTATCTGCATGGACAATATTGTACAATATACGATATACATCTCAATCCTTTACAGGACAATATTGTACAATATACGATATACAATTTTACATTATTTAGGACTAAAAGGACTGTAACCTCGTTAATATAGGGTTTTTGGACTATTGACCTGTTAAGGTTAAAGCTACGGAAATTGATTGTTTTATTTCAATCTAAGTCTTCTATCTCACATATATTAGTATTGTCTATATATGAATATCTACTATAGTTGCATTTTTATTACATTGGAGTACATTCAGTTTTTTTGTATCTTACATTTGTTTGTTGGGTGGTATAATTTGATAAATAGTGACTTTAAGTTAGTGCAAGCTATTTGTGCTGGCTCAATTCCGGAGTAAATATTGCAGTTTACTGCGTTATGGGCCGGGCTATTGCATAATCTGCAGCGGATAAAACAAGTAGTAACAGTGTGTCCCGATTTTCCACATTTGTTACATTGTTTTGTTTTGAAACATTTTTCTGTAGAATGATTGTTTTTATTACAAATAGAACATTTTTGGGACGAAAAAGAATTGTTGCCACTTGTTTCATCTTCATCTTCAGACTCATTAGTTTGCGCAAAGTTATATTTTTGACCTTTATAATTTGTTTCCATATGCGCATCAACCTCGGACTTGAATTTATAAATGAAATCAATAAGTGTTGGTAATTCAGGATATTTTCCTTTATTGATAATTTCATATGAATCCAAAAATTCAAGAAGTTTTTCAAAAAATCGTTTAGGTAAAATATGCTGTACTGAATGCACAAACAATTGGGATTGTTGGTCAGAATTCTTTCTAGACAATGACAAAAGTCTAAGATTTTCCTCCATAAAGTCATTATTAAATTTATTCTTCTGACTGACTAGAGCTGAAAATGCTTCATGGTGACTTTCAGAGGAATCATAGATATTCAAAAGATTTGCAAACAGTCCCTTTAAATTGTCATGCTTATATCCTCTAACGGCGCTTTTCACTCTTGGAGAAAGTTTTTGATTTAAAATCAGCTCATATTCAGATTCAGAAATTTGAAAACCCAGATTTTCAACAATGTTGTTCATACCATTCAAAAGTTCCCTAATTGTATAATTCTCGTTATTTGTAAAAATAGGAATATTTTGGAACACTCTCTGAAGTTTGTTTAGCTTGTCAAGGTCGACAGTTTTATTAGTTGTTTTTAAGTTGATTGGCGGGTACAAGTCTTTATGATTTCTACATGTATTTAACATTAAAAATCGTTCAGAAACAATATAGTCAATCTTGTCTTGTTCAGTATTGTAGTGAGTAAAGAGTTCCTTCATAATCCTGTCTAAATTATCGCCATCTATTTTTTTCTTCTCTAGTTCTGAGCTTAATTCACCCAATGTACTCATTTTTTTAACTTTGCAATCTACTACTGCAATATCTATTGGTTCTTCTTCATCTGATTCCACATTTAAATATTCTTTTCCAACATGTGTCAAAACTTTAGACTTGAAAGCATCTAGTGATTTTAAATTCCTTGACGGGGCCCTTCCAATAGATTTAGATCTAATTTTGCTTTCAGCCATCTTATTTAGCCTTATTTAAGTTTGTTTAAAAATATTTTTGTTGGACTTTAGCCTTAGTTTATTTTGTCCCTCGAAGTTTTCACTCAATTTGAAACCTGTCTAGACTGTAACTGCCTGTCTAGACTGTAACTGCCTGTCTAGACCGTAACTGCCTGTCTAGACTGTAACTGCCTCAGGGTTAGTTTAAAGGTTGAATTCGTTCTTACTTTCCCTACACAGTATATAACCTAATCTTAGTACAAAGTACAAAATACAAATGTTGAGAAGTACAAGATATAATGAGTACAATGATATACGTATATAAGTATTTTATATCTTTGTTACTACGTGTTAAGTTTGTTTTCAATACAGTTTAATTTAATCAATTTAATAGGATAAACAGGGATAAACCTTCCCCCCCTTCAAATTGAACAAAAAACTTAATTACAAAGGTTCTTTAGGACACGCCTCGCCATTTGCTACAATTTCTAGGTTTTAAAGTTCTTAAATTTGCCATAAAAATGGGCTTTTTAGGTGTGATATTTTTTACTAGAAATGAAGCTTTAATATATCTTATATAATCAGAAAAAAATCCAAATTCTAGAGTGATGTAAATATGAATGTTTTAGGTTAAAATGTCTTATATGTTGTTACTCTGAAACTTTTCCCAAAAACTGTCTGTAGTTAAGACAATAGCAACGCAAAGCTTAAGCAATGCGGAGAGCTAAAAAACTCTGAATTTACGCTAATGTTCCCAGGGTATGTTTCTAGAGATTTATTTGCAATACTGTAACATTCCTTTTTACAACACTCCCAAAGATGGACAATTTCCGACTATAGACTCTATACGAAAAAACTATATTAAAGGACTTACTTTTATCTGTCAGAATATATTTCACAAAGGTAGAGAATAGAGTGTACAGTGTGAAGTTCCATTATAGAGTGATAATACATATAACATACATAGTTTTTATACTAAAAGGGTTGCATTTGCGCACATATATATAAAGAATACAATACTATAGATAACAAAATTCCTTGATATACATGGTTTCATTGGTTGGTACAGAATTGTATGTAAAAAGCTGGTAAAGGATTGGTCTGGCGCGCGGCCTAGTTGACTGAGTTGAACTTTAGATAAAAAGTGGTTTACAAAGATATAGACGTCTGGGTCTGGGAGTATGTTGAAATGCATGATATAAAACAAACTATATTTTTCGTTGCTATGCCAAGATAGTAATTTAAACATCTAGAGATCAGGATGTAAAAGTTTGAAGGTGTTTAACATTTTTTTAGAGAAACATACATTTTAGTTTATTTAATTAATATGTGTTACCTGAAATAAAAAAAAAAGAAATCTATTCTGGTTAATGTAAATCACGATAATAATTAATTTACAATTTACATTTATATATATATTCATTATTCATCCATAAATCGTACTCAGACACTGACAAGAAATGCCTTTCATTAAAAAATCATGATTTTACATGAAAAATATTTTTTTTTAATATGACACATCACACAATATTTGCAATGAACATGTAGGATTAATTTACTAATTTGAACTATAAACTAACGTTCAATTATATATTTTTTATTTTACGGTCAGAGCTCTTAAATTTGCTCAGGGTCATGTTTCAAGAATCGCTATATTGTAAAACAGGGTGGACTTCTTGGCCTACCCCCCCCCCCCCTACAGGGGGGGCAAGCCTTTTTAAGAGAGGTGCATGCTCGGCCTTAATCAGCCTAGGGGGGTCTTGCCCCCCCCCCTAGTTGCACGCCTGTAGCCTTAGAGTACCTTCTATAAGTTTTGCATTTGTTTGTTGGATGATATAATCTTATGATTTAGTACAGGCTGCTTGTGCAAGCTCGATGCCGGGATAAATATTACAAGTTACGGCTTCATGAGATGGGCTATAGTTACGGCTTCATGAGATGGGCTATTACACAACCTACAGCGAATGAAAAAGTTAGCAAGAGATTGTCCAGATTTTCCGCATTTTTTCTCTTGCTAACAATATCTTGCAATATGTTCCATGACAATACAATTTCCACATGTTTTTGTTTTAAATCATCTTTCAGTGGAATGATTGCTTTCATTGCATTTAGAACATTTTAACTAAGGTTGAAAATGAGTTATTACCACCTGTTCCATTCTCACCATCAGATTCGTTAATTTGTGCAAAATCGTATTTTAAACCTTTATAGTTTTTAGCCATGTAAGCATCAATGTCTTGACGAAATTTATGTATAAAATCGACAAGAGAGGGCAATTCAGGATATTTACCTTGATGTATGATTTCATATCAATCCAAAAAGTTACTATGATTGAAACTCGTCTTCCTATTTCATTATATTCTGGGGGACTACTGTAAGAGTATAAAAATATAGAGATTGTGAACTATACTTAACAATTAGTTATATACAGCTGTGGAATTTGGTCAAATTGTGGTTTTGTTCAGGTCAAATTACGTCAGAGTACATTCACTGCTAAATGTTCAGATTTTTTGTTTAATTTAAAAGTAAAGTAAAGTTAAATTCTTAAAAAAAAACTGAAAATTCAAGCCTTTTGATTTTTCTGACTAAAAACAGGAGTAAATCTGTTTAAAGTCTTCTTCTATAATATCAAAACTGGTTTCTGTACAAAGAGACCCATATAACTATAAAATATAAAGACGAATTTTATGAATTAGTCCAATAACATTAAATACATCCAATGTTTAGTACAATATAAATGAAATTGCTAAAAAATCATCTTCCTACTCCACAGTTTTATGGGTCTCACTGAATGATATAAAATTATCCATTAGAATCTTGTCTCCTTGTCTATCCACGATCCTTTGTGTTTTCTGATGATCGCTTTTCTCAGCTCTTCGTAGGCGATCAATATCATGGAGAAGGCCAGACCAGGTAACCACCAGATCGGCCACATAGGGGCCAGTTGCAGGCCCTAGATAGATAGATAAATATACATATATAGATATTTAGATTAATAGATAAGATAGATTTATAAATTGATAGAAAGTTTGATAGATAGATTGATAGATAGTTAAATGATAGATAGATCGATAGAATATAGATACGCTGTAGTAAACACCTACTCCATAACAATTTACGAAAAGTATCTATCCAGGTCCGTCTGCTAACAAACTCAACCAGTACTGAATCCCAGGATCTAAATGCCACAAAGGACCACAAGCGTAGCTATCAAAATCCAGCTACTAATACAGTGCTCTAAATGCCACACAGGGACACAAGCCTAGCTATCAATCAGTTATATGCATAAATAATGGGGCAATCCGCTCTAAATGACTCACAAGGACACAAGCCTAGCTATCAAACAAGCTATATGTCGATCCCAAATGATGGGGACGATCCGCTCTAAATGCCACATCAACCTGAATATAAAGGCAAGGTTTCAGGTTTACTCTCTCGCAGTAAACAGTACGGAGTTATATCAACTGAGGTGTATTTCGTATAGTTAATATTAGAATTCTATGAGATGAAAAAAAGGACAAAGGTCCAGAAAAAAATTATTACTTGAAAAAGTTTCTGTTTTGAAAAAAGTTGGAGTACAATTGTAATCTATATAATAAAGCTCTTGGTTCATTTATAAGTTTGCTATGGCTGGCCAAACGACTGAATCAAATGAACTGAATTTTAGTGAGGAAACTCATGGATACCTTTGGGGATGACATAGGCTAAAAAATTATAAGTTTTTTTGTTTTAATTCGATTTTTAAATTTCCGTGGGCAACGCCTGGCACTTCAGCTAGTGCGTAATGAAAAGAAAGATTACAAAATGGCGGTGCAATAAATGAAGAAAATTAATCCAAATTAAATAAACAAAAAATGGTCTTTTACTACCTCCAAACTCAAGCCTTCGTGGCTTGATATTTAAAAATAATTGTTTTACTTCGCTATCCCTAATGATAGCGCCCATCCGATTAGGATGAATGTGCATTCAAAATAGATTTTTCATTCGGACTTCTGTCATGGTGGCTCTGCTCCACGTATACATTCTTCTTAGTGCACTGAATGAACAGCAAACTAATTTTTGTTATGTTTTTCACTCTTGAGTTTAAGATTTGAAAAGTGTGAAAGCCCTGAGTCCTAGGGGGGCTACACCTCCCCCCATACAGGTCTAGAGGGGGGCACTGCCCCCTTGCCCTCCCTGTATACGCCTTTGGCTGTTATATATATGTATATAACATAGTTAACAATCACAATATGGGTATGACGGAGTTATATATACATATCTACATACATGGAATGGGTTAATCGCAATACAGGATTTGCGTAATTACTCTATAAACAAGGTATGGCGTAAATTACAATAGGCCTCAATTTTGGCTACAACGCCACATATAGGGGCCAGTTGAAGGCCCTAGATAGATAGATAGATAGATAGATAGATAGATAGATAGATAGATAAGTAGATTTGAAGCTTATATATAATCAACATGTTAAAAATTAGAACAAAGAAGAATTTACTTGGAAATTAAAAATACGCAAGAAATTTTCAGCGGCAAGCAGCGCAAAGTAATAATTTGTTACCTGTTCAGTTCCTGGTATGTATATTACTAGAATAGCCAGGAGAGTCTCGAAGAAGAGAGAGAAATTAAGGATCCAATTGTTCAAGGGTCGAGAGAATATTGATAATCGTCTGCTTCGTGCCTAATCAAATAGTTGATTACAGCAACATTGTAATGTGCCATGTAACCATAGATAAATAAATAAACATAGACAGCTTATGTACGTAAAATCACCAAGAATTGTATAGTCCGCGAACTCATACTTCTAGGGGTCATAGTGTACTTCAATGATAAGCGGGGTGATTTGGAGTTTAAATGGATTTCATGACTAAACTAACTTAAATTTCTCTCTACAGAACTCATGTACACCACAAGTACTCAATGACATAAGAACAGCCAATGTTCACAACCGACCTAGTTAATCTATATAATAGGAATATCTTTAAAACATTTTTATCTTTCAAGATGAAAAATGTCGTCTTATGCGCAATCTATCTTTATCTATGGTTCACCCCCTTTATCTTTATCTATGTATGTAACACTATAGTTTCAGAAAAAGTAAATATTTATGGCAGTAAATATTTACTGCCATAGCGCCGATATAAGGATTTATCTCTTATTGGATAATGAGATAGATAGAAAGATAGATGTTACCGCCATGCAATGGTTTAGAATAGACAATAAACACATGACTGAACCCTGATTGGATCAGGCGCTAATGGACTCGGCATACTAGAGGGGTAAATATATGGCCGTAGACATGATTTATAGATGTGTTCTTGTCGAGATAAGAACCAAGGAGAGGTATATATATATACATGAAATCTTAAATGCTTTTAATCATAACTCCTCTTATTATTAAATCATTGAGAAGAACAAAAATGTTTAAAATTTCTGATATATAACCAGATAATTATCCTTTTCTTATAAAATCAAAACTAAAACAACTATCAGGTCATAAAGTCATATTTTTACCTCATTGGAGAAACTAATTCGTAGACAATTAATAAAAAAAATAATTATAATAATCTCAAATAAAGTATTTGATGGGGTCCCTGTGTTTAAGTTATTTTGTCTACCTTACAAATTATACCAATTCGCTACATTTTTTCTTCAAACTCAAGCTTTACACGGTTCATTTTAATTGTTACTGTCGTCGCATAGAATAAAAAAAATTGCCAAAACTTCAAGGGTCCCAAAAAAAGATTTTTTCTCTGAACTTTTTAATCTTTAAAGGGACCGTTCACTTATTTCGAGCGGAAAAGGACGGTCCCTCTCTATAGACACTAATTGATATTTTTTTCAGCATGTTGTGAATCAAAATAAATTTCGAATATAAAATTAGACTGTAGTATCTAATCGTTAATTGTAAATGTCATTATTTTTAAATTTTTTTGTTTTTTAACTTTCTATTTCTAAAATAACACTATTTTATCGCATTCAAAATTGTTTATTGCCTGTGTAAAAAGCTGAATTGAACGCGGCATGACAAATGAAAAGTTGTGCACATACGGGAAAAAAATATACAAAATCTACGAACCAAAATACGAGTAATGATTAATTGATTGTCGTAGAGACTTCGTCTTTGTAAACACATTTTACATGTTTTAATACGTAAAACGTAAATTTCTTGCTAACTCAAATATCAAAAGTTTTCAGATTTTAGTACATAATAACGAACAAATAATGACATTAAAACATAATAAATTTAAATGTTATTGGGCTGCTGTTACTGAAAAAAAAACATTAAATAGTGTCTATAGAGAGAGACCGTCCCTTTCCGCTCAAATTCTGAACGAAAAATCGGCTTTCTCTCCGGCAACAGTTGTCTTTGAAAAGTAAGACTATTACCAATCAATAGCGAATAGGCTGTTTAGTTTACCCTGAAATTACCCAAATAAGTGAACGGTCCCTTTAAATAATAAAATAATAGATACTTGTCAGAGAATTGCCTAATTGAAAGAAAAAATTGTGTTAGTATTTTTTGTTGCATTTTTCCTACATCGTTGAAATTTGAATTTTTTTTGGCGCGAGCTGTACAGTATATACAGTATAAAATACCTGTATAACAGCTGCCCATTGTACAACTACAACGGAGAAAAGGAATCCGGCCTGACATGTATACTCAAGAGATCTCCTAAATAACAATAACAATAACAATAACAATAACAATAACAATAACAATAACAATAACAATAACAATAACAATAACAATAACAATAACAATAATAATAATAATAGATGAGTTACAGGCCGATATTTTGCTCCAGATAGATGATTTACAGGCAGATTAAAACCCGAAAATTTTTGTTGAAAGCTCCTCTAAAAAAAAGGTACAAGACCTCGATATGATTTTTTAGATTAATTTTTAAATTTTTTTTTTGTCAATCATGACCTTTATTTACCTATGAGTTTAAAACAAAGAATTTTTATTTAGTCGAGCCGTTTGTTTATAATGACAGCGCGAACATTAACTCAAAAAGTATAATAAAAATTTTCTATCCCAATTTTTTTTTTCAAAAACGCAAAATCCCCAGTAGGAATAAGGTTAGCATAGATTAATATTGTCCTATAAAACAACTTAATTCACAGTGAGACCTATAAAACAAGATGACGGTATTTTATCAATACTATGTGTTTTAGATGTTGTTATACAGCAAATAAGGCTTAAAAACCAAACCAATAAGGGACTGTGGCACAATTGCTGTATTTCAGGTTTATTAGAATTATTGAAATCCTTATCTAACTGTCGTCATATTATTTTATGGGTCCCATTCTATACATAATAGCTTGAAAACCCATGGGCGTTGCCTAGAATACTCATCGTAACTCCCGCCGTTTACCCGCGCTTGGTGCTCGACTTAGAATCTCAAACCAAGCTAAGAACATTACCGTGGTTATCCCGGGTTCACCAACCAAAATCTGAGGCAAATCGGTCAAGAGATTCATGAGTTATGATCGGGAATATTAATAAACAAACAAACATAGATGACTACTTTATATTATATATGTACCGACCTCAGACCAAGCAGTCTACTTGGCCAGAATCCATTTTCGGCCATGATAACAAAGTACGTAAAGAACCCGCTAGCAGCCTACAAATAATTAAATAGAGCTGGCAGTCATTTTCTAGCATTTTTGTAGTAAACCCTGACTTTGATACAGTCAACCAAGCCAACTTTTGTACTGAAGTGTACTGTCTCTGGGCGGTAATGTAAACACAAAACGGATGTCATAGCCTAACGTGGGATCCATCTTTCACATAAAAAATCAATGAAATATTCTGGTCATAGGAAAATATTATGTTTATTATCAAAATTATCTAAATTAAATGCTTGTAACCTCCTCGGATACTAAACGAACACTGATGCATCTATTCTTGTAAATTCCTCCCAGAGAGAACTGGTTTCAATATGTACGCAGAGTATGCACAACAGAGCCCGAAATTTAAAAGAGTATTATTGGACAAAACTCCCGAGTTTCCTTATTGGGGGTCTTAACATTTGTGTAGATTTTGATTTAAGAGATTTGAAAGAAATGGAGAATATAAACAAACTGAATAAAACCGTATTTCATAACAAAAATATTGATATTTACAAAACCTACCTTACCCCATTCGTGAAACCCGGGTTTTAATACTGGTTTTCAGAACAATACCCTGTCTTAAGTTTTGGGCTCTGCAATTAACTTTCATTGCATTATAACCTTGCAGTCAACCATCTTAATTAAGAAATTTAAATTCAAGATAATGTCATTCTCTTGGTTACCCAATCAAAATTTTAAGCAATTTGGTATACGGGGTTCCCTTAAGTTCTGATGGACAAAAAAGAAAGAAAAGATATTACTACTTTATAGATGCCGGGTTGCACATTGCACACAAAAGATGTGACTTTTAAGAAAACATGAACATGGAAAGTATATTGTCGATCAAAATTGAAAAATGTATAGAAGAAAAATTGGTTGATTATAACATTCTTCGAAATTCGCAACCCATCCCCTTAAAACTGTTCTTTTACCTGAATAAGCCCAAGTTGACCGTAGGAGAGGAATAGAAGCTGTTCGCTGAGCAGATGATCATTTAGAGGATTTCTAGGTTTATGACGCATCAAATCCATCTCAGCCTCTTCAAAAGCAAGGCTGACTGCAGGCAGGAGGTCGGTTCCGAGGTCAATACAGAGGATCGCGAGGATACCCAAAGGAAGAGGAAGTTGGGCCAGCATAGAGAGAAGAAAAGCGGCCATTTCCGGTACGTTACTTGCAAGGCTGTAGAGTAAGATCTTTTTCAGGTTTTCAAACATTAACCGTCCCTCTTCTATACCGCTCACGATGGAGGCAAAATTTTCGTCTAAAAGAACGATATCAGCGCACTTCACAGTATACGCTGCACCGTTACCCATGGCGATACCAACATCCGCGCGTCGAATTGCAGCGGCATCGTTAATTCCGTCTCCGGTGACTGTTACGACGGCGCCGAGCCGTTGACAGGTTTCAACAATCTGAAGTTTTTGCTCCGGCTTGACCTGGGCAAAGATGAGCTCTTCGGTTCTCATGAGGGTGTCCTCCAGAAGGTCGGGGCTCAGGGTCTCCAGATCCTCGCCGGTCACGAGACCAGCAGGGATATTAGAGGTTGGGCAAGAGGTTAAGGTGACCGAGGTCACAGGAGATTCAAGCCCTAAGAAGAAAAAACTTTTAATCCAAATGAAAGGTTTATATATAGACTACACATTTTTTTAATAAATATAGGGCAAAAAAACGTCTCATTAAAAAGATCACACTTTGGTAGCTTAACAAATTGCAATTATTCAAGTCATTTTCATTAAATTATTATATAAGATTTTTAATGCTTAAATTTATACAAAAATAAGCAAAATTAAGTAACAAAAAAGAGGGACATGTCCGATTCACAATGATACCCTTGAAACCATAAAATAATCAATAATGTGGAAGATAACGTAGTTTTGTTAGTGTAAAATATTAACAATTTCTTCATTTCTCCAGAACCAAGAAATGCGCACTCTAGCAGAGAACCCCCAAATGAAAATAATCAGTTATTAAAAACTAAAATATTAATATGAATCTATAAATGGAGGGCCAATTGAAATTCCGTAAACCGTCCGTTTAAGCAAAAATTTACAAAAATTATTTACCTATTATTCCGACAGATTTGGCGATCGCTACGGCAGTGCTCGGATGATCACCGGTTACCATGATCACTTTAACGCCCGCCGCTCGTACTTTGGCGATTGCGTCGGGAACGGAGGCTTTCGGCGGGTCAATCATAGAGGCCAGACCAAGAAGACGGTATCCGTTAATAGGGAAATTAACCTTAAACATTAATTAATGAAAAAAAAAAATTTAAAAAAACCAAATCTATAAACTTTTTAAAAAATGATGGATATCTGTTAAATAGATTAATGGAAAAAAAATAAATAAAAGAAATGAATGAAATTAACTTAAAAATATCAGGGACAAAAAGTTAATGATTTAGATTCGTTCTAAAAAGATATTTTAAAATTATCTCAATAATTAACTCGTAAGATCAAAATGCGAATAGAAAATAATTAATGAATGCAAATTTAAAAAATAAGATTAAAATTTCATTTAGAAAAGAGAATTGAAAAAATATTTATTTTACCTGATGTCCATTGAACTTAAATCCTGGTGGAAACTTCTGCGGAGGAAGTCTAGCATCCGCCAGCGCTATAACCGTTTCACCCAGCCCCGCCATCTCGTTCAAGGCGTAGTAGAAGGCGTTCTTGTAATCCTGATCAATCCGGCGGTCCTGCCCGTTGACCAGCGCGCTTGCGCAGCGCTGGAGAACAACATCGGGAGTTCCAATAAGGCAGGCGAGATATCCGTTAGCCTTAAAGTCCTGACACTCATGCACACTTACCTAGATAGATAGATAAATAGATAGATAGATAGATAGATAGATATATAGATAGATAGATAGATAGATAGATAGATAATTATTATTTATATATATTATTTATTATAAATAAATAAATGTTTCTATATTTTAGAATCAGGAGTAAAGGAAAAGTGTACGAAAATATACCTGTATCAAAGAATCAGGAGTAAAGGGAAAGTTCACGAAAATATACCTGTATCCTGTATCTAAGAATCAGGATTAAAGGGAAAGTGCACCAAAGTATACCTGTATCTTAGAATCTGGATTAAAGGGAATATGCACTAGTTTCTTGTGCATCTGTCTGAACATCTGTGCATCTCCCTCTATAGCTTCTACACAGCGCAGTAGAGCTGTCTCTGTTGGATCTCCAATAGTTCTCCTAGAGATACAGTTTGTTTACATTAACACAGTTTGTTTACATTAACACAGTTTGTTTACATTAAAACAGTTTGTTTACATTAACAAAGTTTGTTTACATTAACAAAGTTGTTTACATTTTAACAGTTTGTTTAAATTAACACAGTTGGTTTAGATTAACACAGTTTGATTACAGTCAGACGTTTGTTTACAATAACACAGTTTGTTTACATTAGCACAGTTTGTTTACATTCAGACAGTTTGTTTACATTACATTACATTAAATAAACGAATAAATATTGAATAAATATTGAATAAATATTGAATAAATGAATAAATGAATAAATGAATAAATGAATAAATGAATAAATGAATAAATGAATAAATGAATAACCTATGCATAACGGGTGACCCAGCAGATCCCTCCTCGAATTCCGCATTATTACAGAGAATCCCAACCCTGGCCATGTTCTTCCAGGTAGAGTTCATTGTGTCAAACGAGATTGCTGGGTTCTAATTAATCAATTAATTAGTTAATTATTAATTAATAATCGATATTATATATTTATCTATTCTATCTATCTATATATCTACCTAAAAAGCTGCTGTATCTATCTATCTACCTGTAAAGCTGAAGTATCTATATATCTACTTGTAAAGATTTAGTATCTGCATATCTACCTGTAAAGTAAAAGTATCTATATTTCTACCTGTAAAGCTACAATATCTATCTATATACCTGTAAAGCTGCAGTATATATACATCTACATGTTAAGCTGCAGAATCTATTTATCTACCTTTAAAGCTGCTGTATCTATATATCTACCTGTAAAGCTACAGTTTCTATCTACCTACCTGTAAAGATGCAGTATCTATATATCTACCTGTAAAGCTGCAGTATCTATATATCTACCTGTAAAGCTGCAGTATATATCTATCTTCCTGTAAAGTTGCAGTATCTATATATCTACCTGTAAAGCTAAAGTATCTATCCATCTACCTGTAAAGTTGCAGTATCTATCTATCTATCTGTAAAGCTGCAGTATCTTTCTAACTACCTGTAAAGCTACAGTATCTATCTATTTACCTCTAAAGCTGCAGTATCTATCAACCTGTAAAGCTGCAGTATCTATCTAACTACCTGTAAAGCTACAGTTTCTATAGATTTACCTGTAAAGCTGCAGTATCTATCTCTCCTATCTGATTATCGAACCAGACATGAGCTACGGTCAGCTTGTTGCAGGTCAAGGTTCCAGTTTTATCAGTGATTAGTACAGAGGTAGCACCCAGGGTCTCTACAGACTAAATTAACCAATTTATATGTATTTTTAACATTTCAGATTACTGAGCGCAATGGAAGAATAAAAGACAGCAAAAAAGGATTTTTGTACAATAAAATGTTTTCTGTTCATTAAAAAGTTAAAGTAATAAATGATCAGCATAAATTTTAAATTGTACCTCGAGATTCTTAACCAGACAATTTTTACTGGACATTCTTTTAGCCGTTACACTAGAAATATAATAATGATCTCCAGTATTAATCACAATACCCTGTATATAATATATAATATGGTTTATGTCAGATCTCCAGTATTAATCACAATACCCTGTATATAATATAATATGTACAGACGTTTATAAAGCTCAAGTTATAATTTTACACAGTCCAATGAACATAAATAATAAATACAGCAGTGTGCAGATTAACTTTTCAGTTTATTTTTAAGCCACATGTAAAACTATAGGATTTACAACATGAAATACCAATACAATTGCTTAAATGTAGTTTTTCTGTTACTCAATTTTACGGATCCCACTGTACCTTAGCCCATCCCTCTACACAGTAGGTTGAATAGAAGATAAGATCCCACTGTACCTTAGCCCATCCCTCTACACAGTAGGTTGAATAGAAGATAAGATCCCACTGTACCTTAGCCCATCCCTCTACACAGTAGGTTGAATAGAAGATAAGATCCCACTGTACCTTAGCCCATCCCTCTACACAGTAGGTTGAATAGAAGATAAGATTGTCCGTGAGAAGAGCATTGTCGTGGGTAAAGTGAGAGGAACGCCATTTAGGTTCAGATTCACCTGAAACAAGATTTTTATTATAGTCGTCGTCATACATATCAATACGATAAGGACAACTTTCTATTTCAATTTCGATTTTTACTAAGTTTTCAAACAGCAGAATCACTTGAACATTTTTTAAAGTAGATAATTATTCATTTATGAAATATAACAAAAACATATCAAATGAAGTGTTTCAGGAGAAAATATTTAAAAACCTCCAAAAATAAAGGTTGTGGGAATATTTCCCCCCAATTAAAAAAAGGAAAGAATTAAATATTTCTTGTATTTTTCGACGGTGAACTAACAAATTTTAGATATAAAAAGTGTAGATTTAATCTTAATGTTAAAAAAAATCAAATAAGTTTTAAGGGTTGTGAAAAAGATATAGGTTTTACACAAAACGGGCATTATTAAGCATCTTTTTAATTCGCGCCAATTCTTTATTCTTTTCTCATTTAAACAAAGTAAAATTGCAAAACGAAAGCTATTCTTTGTTGACTTGTAAACTTGTAATTTAAAAGAAATGCTTGCTAGGGGTCAAAGCATCATTAATAAAAAGTCGTCTTTATTGTATAAATATAATTGCCGACAACTATTTCCATTTATTTTTTAATTTGTGTAAGGATAAAGTTACAACTTTGTGGCCTCGTAGCTCCTCTAGTTTTAATGTTTGAAAGTTATTTTGATCCATATTAGGAATTCAAAACTTTTAGACCTCAATAGCTTATTTAACTAAAGTGATAAAATTACGGTCATACTAGGAAAACGCTTAACTCTTAAAACGCTACTTAGATATAACGCTACCACATAATAAGATGCTACATTCATAAAACGCTACCAGATAAAACACTATTAAAGAAAAAAACGCTTCTCTATCAAAATATCATAATATTAGGATTGATTTTTAGATTGGTTATACTCTATTTTTTAACGATTTTTACTAAAGTTTCCGTAACTTTAATGTTAAAGGGTAGCCGGGGATGGGGGGGGGAGGTTGGAAATGGTCAATTAATATATCATCGTTCTGCAGTATTGACACAACTTTTGGGGTTGAGGCCGGCGCGGGGCAGTTTGGGGTTCTTTAACATTATTTTAATTACTTAAATCTGTCTTTAATTTTATTTCAAACCATCGGGATATATTATAACTTAATTATCATTTTGCACAATTCTAATATTTTCACTATTCCGCCATTATTGTTTTAAGGTTTTAAAACAGTTTCTGTTAAGAGTAAAATTCAAACGACTTTTGCTGAAAAGGAATTAAATCTTAGCTACCAACTCAAATTTTCTAAACTGTATATTGTACACCTTTGATATTTCAAACCTATTTTATTTGATCTAATAGAATTCATAGTTAGAAAAATGTTAGGTCCACGACATTGGGTTGCAAAGATATATGGATTAGAAACTTACAATTTGTGGCAAAGAATCAACTCATTTTCCTGACGTGACACCTTCAGGGTGTTTTTTATTATGCTAAAAGTATTTGAACATTGGAAAATACAAGAATTCCCAGCTCTAATTACAATGCTACAAAAATATGTCATGTGTGCCAATCTTTGATAAAATATAAAAAAATGTTACAAAATCTGTATATGCATTCAAACATTCAATTACGTAAAATGCAATGTTGAAATGTTCATATGAACTAAAAACTTTAAAATAAGATTTTTATTTGCTGTAGTTTTTTATGCATAATTTACAGTGAAATAAATGTGTATGTTTGCCAATCTGTAAAATATACTACATGTAAGAAGTTAATTTATTCTTAAACAGCTTTTTTGTCTAAATTACAGATTATAATTACAATTATTTAATCCGAATATTTAGCAATTTAAAGGATGTTTATGAATAAATGTGATTATTAAGATATGTATTAGCTTAATTTATTTATATTGTTGGTTAATTAGACAAAAATTTAATTATTAACATATTTTAATTTAAACAAAAAATAAAACAATCAAATATACAAATTATAGCGTTTCTAGCGTTTTATCTGGAAGCGTTTTATCAAAAAATTCCGTTTCTGGATTTTTTTAATTACAATTTTTTAGTTCTTATATTTTTGTTCACCTGTAAGGGAAGAGTTGTCAACTTTAAAATTTTTGTACTCAAGTATACGAATATCAGCTGGAATCTGGAGAATAAAAATAATAATAATAATAATAATAATAATGATAGTACCTCAGCGCGATTGTAACAATTGCTAACATTCCTTCTGGGACACAAGCAACGATTATCCCGATCATGAAAAGGATCGCGTCGATCCAGTAGTACCCCACGAGGAAAGCGATTACGAAGAAGAAGACCCCGGCGCAGCAAGCTGTCATGGTGATCACGTGCATAAAGTTAGTTATCTCCTAAGTTACAATCCAGTTTATATAAACTTATAAAAAATATTCTAGAGTTCGGCGTTTATATCAATACAATGATGAAAACTTTTATTTTAGTTTAAAATTTTAGTAAGATTTCATACAGCAGCAAATAAACCTTAATATCTTCGTAGTAAGTCGAATTAATGTCATAAAACTATAATATTTCAAAAGCAAATAATATTTTCCATCTAACTGATTAAAATGTAAATTGTAAAGTGTACTAGCATATCTTAGAATGTATTGGAATGTACTTGAATATATTGTATTGTATTGGACTGTATTAGAATGTATTTCAATGTATATAAATGCATTGTAAATTGTTGTAATGAATTGTATTCCTGAGATATTGGAGTATCCTT
This sequence comes from Eurytemora carolleeae, assembly GCF_000591075.1. Lineage (NCBI taxonomy): Eukaryota > Metazoa > Arthropoda > Copepoda > Calanoida > Temoridae > Eurytemora > Eurytemora carolleeae. The sequence goes on along the minus strand of NW_019396602.1, from coordinate 144,242 downwards.
TCTCTCATGATCAACACTGTACGCTGCTAACCTTCCAACCACAGTCAGATCTCCAGTATTAATCACAATACCCTGTATATAATATATAATATGGTTTATGTCAGATCTCCAGTACTAATCACAATACCCTGTATATAATATAATATGTACAGACGTNATAATAATAATAATAATAATAATAATAATTATAATAATAATAATAATAATAATAATAATAATGAAAATACCTGATCTCCTGTTTTAATAAGCACAATGTCTCCAACCACTTTAATTTTAAACATTTAAGTTTTTTCAAGATGATTTTTCAGATAAAACAATAAAACATATTCCAAAATCAAATTTGAAATTCAAGGAAATCAAAAGAAAACACTTATATACAATTTTTGTTACAGTTCGTTCGAAGGAATTTATTTTAAACATTTCATATCAAATATCTAATTTCCTAATTCTCTTGCTTCCAACCCATATTCCTCGCCATCCCTAAAAATAGAAAAGTTTTCTGAAAAGTCATCAATTGTTATAAATTTTCTGTAAAATATTCCCCTGGTGAATCTTTATACCTGATAACCGTAGCTTCATTAGGTATTAATCTGTTATACTCTTGTCTCATTTCAGATTCTTTTCCTTCCTAAATACAAAAAGTCATTAAAAGATTGCAAGCAATGTGATTTAAAAGTCTCAAGCTCTCAAACAAAAATCGATGAGAATTTTGCCAATTACTTCTTTACCACCAAAGGAAACAACAAGTGCTTTAATTTGTGCTATGATGTACATCTAAAGGACTACAGAAAAGCATAAGTCAATTAGAACGGTAAAATTTAAGCCCAAGGCGTTGTGACACTTCAAAGTCGACCTTGTCTTAAAAATTGATGAGACTATAAGCAGGCTAAATCTACGGGCAAGCTCTCACACAAAAAAAAGAATGAAAACTAAAAACAAATATATTATTTACATAGCCCTGAAATAAAGCCAATCATGGAGCGCAACTAATTCCAATAGAGCCGGGAAGGTACGAATTTAGTAGAGCATTCCCAGTCAATGACTTTCCCAGCTTGAAGTGAAACTCAGTTAAACAATCTGACAAATATTGTTTTAGTTTGAAATATCAAAGTTGTACACAGGAGTAATTGGCAAAAACCTGACATATTTTTCCGTGAGATCTGTAAATGAATAAATATACCTGTATGAAAGAGAATATCCCTGTGATAAGAATAACGATAATCAGAGCAAAACCTGAAAAAGAAAATAAATTCAAAATTTTATAAATTGGCAAAAATAAATTGCTTTGTGCTTCTTTATGTTTCCCGGTTCAATTTCTTAAAAAAAACACGATCGAATACAAAATTTAAAATTTAAAAAGTTCTCAAAAACTATTAGAAACGAAGACGAAGAAGCAAAAATTGATTGCCACCATCAGGTGCCGAAAATTTCTTCCTTGGCAACCTCCAAGAAATAAATTCATAAAATTGGTAATTAAAAGTCCAAGGAATTTTAAAATTTTAAAACACAAGACTTTATTTCCAATGACATTTACTCAAATAGATTATCAAGTACAATAGATGACAACAGAGAAATGGACAAATCATACACGACGTCACAAGTGTCTTTATATAATAAGGAAAACAAAATTTTCTTACGTTAGTTGACATGTTTTCTAAGATTAAATAAAAAAATGTAAAAACAGAAAATAAAGAACACATAAAATTGCAGTTATTTTACTGTAAGATAAGAACTTTATTCGAAAATTATCAATTTTTTTTATAATTTTGTTGAAAAAAACGGAATTGACAAATGTGAGGTCAGAATACAGCTGTACTGAGAGTGTACAAATTTTACGTTGCCAAATATTGTACTAGAATCTATTTGCATTTACTCATATCTGGGACTTAAAGAAAGTAGGATTTACTAAAGCCCCCCCCCCCTACCCCAGGTTTTTAATTCCAGAAAACGAGTTGAGTCTTTGCCACAAACTCTGATTTTCTAATCTTTATATCTTTGCAACCCAATGACGTTGACATAAGACATTTAAACTATAAATTCTATTAGATTAAATAATTTAAGTTTGAAATTAGGTAGCAAAAGTATAGGGATTAGAAAATTTGTGACAAAGCCTCAATTCCTTTGTAAAGATGCCATGGCTTACTTTACATAAATTGTCCTGCCCATTACCTAGTCCCAAGTTTTGTGGTGAAACTTTACTATGAACACCAGTCTATTCCTAGTACCAAGTTTTGTGGTGAAACTTTACTATGAACACCAGTCTATTACCTAGTACCAAGTTCTCCGTTGAAATTTCACTATGTACTCCTTTCTATTACCTAGTACCAAGTTCTCCGTTGAAATTTCACTATGTACTCCTTTCTATTACCTAACACAAAGTTCTCTGGGGACACTTCAGTATGTACTCCTTTCTATTACCTAATACCAAGTTCTTCGTTGAAATTTCACTATGTACTCCTTTCTATTACCTAATACAAAGTTCTCTGGGGACACTTCAGTATGTAAGCCTTTCTATTACCTAACACAAAGTTCTCTGGGGACACTTCAGTATGTACTCCTTTCTATTACCTAGTACCAAGTTATCTGGGGACACTTCAATATGTACTCCTTTCTATTACCTAATACCAAGTTCTCTGGGGACACTTCACTATGAACTCCAGTCTATTACCTAGTACCAAGTTATCTGGGGACACTTCAGTATGTACTCCTTTCTATTACCTAATACCAAGTTCTCCGCAGAAACTTTACTATTTTCTCCTTTCTATTACCTAATACAAAGTTCTTCGGTGAAACTTCACCATGTACTCCTGTCTATTACCTAATACAAAGTTCTCTGGGGACACTTCACCATGTACTCCTTTCTATTACCTAATACCAAGTTCTCTAGGGACACTTCACTATGAACTCCAGTCTATTACCTAGACCAAGTTATCTGGGGACACTTCAGTATGTACTCCTGTCTATTACCTAATACAAAGTTCTCTGGGGACACTTCAACATGTACTCCTTTCTATTACCTAATACAAAGTTCTCTGGAGACACTTCACTATTTACTACTTTCTATTACCTAATAAAAAGTTCTTCGGTGAAACTTCACTATGAACTCATCTTGTCTATTACCTAATACCAAGTTCTCCGGTGAAACTTCACTATGAACTCCTGTCTCGATGGAATAATGCGCGAAGGAGAGGAAAGCTCCCAACCAGAGAAGGAGGGAAAATCCGCCAAACAGGTTTTTACAAAACCTGACCCAGGTCGGAGGCTCTACAGTGCACAAACAGATTCAATATAAAAAAACTTTGAAGGGGACTTCTTACGATATTTGGGAAAAATAACTTGCACAATTAATTTTGACTATAATAAAATGCTTTTAATATGACAATTATGCTGTGTTAGTTTTTTTCTGCAGCAACGTAAAAATGTTTTTTTTAAGTGTTGATTAAAACTTATTTTCGGTTAATACAAAAGTATTTGATCTAACATTTTTCATTATAGAAACTGCGTTAAATTCATGACATTCTTTTAATGGCGCATAATTTTTAAAAGTTTTCTATGAAAATGATTTCCTATTGGTGTTGTTATTTTATTCTCTCCATCCCTCTGTAAAGCAACTTCCACCTGCTGACTGCTCATACCGGTGAACGGGTCGGTACTCAGCCTAAAAAAGTCGTCTTTGTATTCCAAATAATTTTATAGAGCACTGTTTAAAGATTAGCCAATTTTGTTAACGTGGTCGAAATAAAGAAACTACTCCGCATTTATATACCGGTGAATATATCTAATCTATATCTACATATAGAGAATTAAAAAAATGAGAAAAAGTCCAGTGAATTATTTTACTGTTGTACGTCACGATTTTTATTAGTTGGAGTTTCCAAAAAAATGTTTTTAAAACTTTGAAATTTATAAAAATTAATGATTTTTTCGGCACTGTAATATTTAAATTCAACTCTGAGGGAAATGAATAATGATTATAACAGAATTTAGATTTTACTTTAGAAATTTTCATTTTTTATTTTTACAAAGTTCACATTTTTTACATATTTTTTGTTCAAAGCAAATATGTTAAGGTGAAAGAAATTGAGTCTGATTTTCTAATTACTATATCTTTGTAACCAAATGTTGTATACCTTACATATTTCAAACTATGAGTTCTGTTTGATCAAATAATCTAAGTTTGAAATATCAAAGTTTTACACCATCAGGTTGCAAAGATATAGGGAGAAGAAAATTTGAGTTTGTGGCAATGACTCAATTCCTTAGTTGAGTCTTTGTCACTAGCTTAAATTTAAAAGCAAACTGTGTTAAATAAAATAATCCAAGTCTAAAATATAAAAGATTTAAAACACTAGGTTTAAAAATTCGGGTTTGCGCAAAAACTCAGTTCCTTTTTCAAATCAAGGCTAAGCTAATAACCAAATATATATCCTATATATTTGAAAAAATAACCAAATATATATCCAGGATAATATATATCCTATCTACAGCGCTTGGATGAATATTGAATAGCCTAATAGCTATTTAAGGAAAACATGTGAATCATATGAATCGGATAATTAGAGTGACAATCTCAAAACATATCAACATCATGGTTCTTCTAATTCAAATTCAAATTGTATATCTATTAATTCCTATATCTTTGCAATCTGACGTAAAAGACATTTGATATTTAAATCTAGATGAATTTTGTTACACCAAATACAGTGATAACCAGAAAACTCTGAAATAGAAAAACGGCTTTATAGCGATACGTATTTGAAGTTGTTACAAAGCAAATAGTTTTATAACTTATTAAATCACTAAGAAAGTAAAATGTTTACAATGTACCATAGCTGTGTCTCATGCTCAATGAACAATTTAAAGTTAAAACTTGACTTAAAAGTCGTCTTCTTATTACAGAGTTTGCTAGTTATTACTGTAGTCTAGGCTTGAAATATCATGGGGCTACACCATCAGATGGTTGCCGAGATCAGAGTTTAGACAATCAGAGTTTGTGGCAAGTGTTCAGATTCCAATTGAAATATGCAACCTAGGTTTTAAACTAAACCACGAAAACGAAAAACGATTGTTTGTTGACTAAACGATTGTTATTCGTTAATAAAGTTATATCTTTAATCTTCTACCAGAGTAAACATTTCGTTTACTGCAGCATTTTGGGAAAAACATTTGAGTAACATGTAAACAAATTCAGGTTGAGGGTTTATAAAAAAAATGTACCCAAACATTTTTATTTGAAAATGTGTTTTAAAGTCAAGTTTAATTTTAGTTAACAGGGTCGCCAACCCTGGCGTTTTTTGAGTATGTTTTTTTGCATGGTTGCAACCTAGTTTTTAAAACCTACAGAACTAGAAGTTTATCTTCTTATTTTCAAATTTTTAGTAAAGAAAATTATGAATCACATGATTATCACAGAAAAAAAAAACAGTATAATTCCAGATGCAAGAAGAAGTAAAATTATTAATGATGTTTTTTTACTATATAATTGGTCTCATATTAGTCCAGGGAGCAACCCTGAGATAAACCCAAACCCTAAACGTATGAGTTAAGGGCTCAAAAAGAAACTACATTTATAAAAAGTATTGGTGGGGGTAGTTATTAATTACCTTTGATAAAGATCAGCAAGAGGTATTTTATGCTCGTCAATAGCTATCTCCTGTTTGAGCATCTCTATCTCATACATCTCCGTAACCCTGCTTGCGGTGGCAAGGCTCCTTGAGATCGGAACCCGCCGAACCGATTTAACGGTTCCGATCGCCGTCCGGTTATCGTCATAAACCTGGTGACATCCTCATTATTTTCAAAGTTATCTTTTAATAGGAAAAGTAAATCCATATTTTAATGGAATCGAATTGGTAGGAGGGAGGAATTTTAAAATTTTAA
>NW_019396602.1:22032-138045 GCF_000591075.1 Eurytemora carolleeae | reverse complement strand
CCCCCCCCCCAAACCATAACAAAATAATATATTGCCCCCCCCCCTAGCAAAAGTCCTAGTTGCGCCTCTGGTCTGTTAGTCACTGGCTTAAAGTCATATTCATTATGTATATAAAGTCCCCTATTACATTCTACACCAATTTTTGTGTAATTCATTAGCTAGGACCACTAGTCATATTTGTCCACTTTACACTATACTACAGGGTGTCCCACGAAACATGACAGAATGCGGGACGACTTGAATGTCGTCTTGATTTTTGATATAATTTGCTGCGTTTATTTGTCACTAGAGATAATAATCACAAAATTTCCCTTATCCTTAGCCATTTCCATTTACACTATACTATAATACTATGTATAATCATAGGTCTGTGCAGTCTTAAGCACTAAGTAGTTCCTGACAGTACTTGACTATATATTTCGTCTGTCTATAAGGAGTAATAGTCTTTTTCTGATCGAAATCTCTCTGTCCTTGTTTGCCAGTAAGGGGCTTACCAGCTGTTTTCCTCTGCAAAAGTTCTAATAGTTTGATATAATCCTTATTATATTTCTTGTTATAGTTAGATATGTACAGGTTTTTTAGAGAGGAATAATTAAGAATGATTTGACTTTCCTTCAGTCGAGAACGATCGAAGAGAGTTAAAAATTCTATCAGAAATTATGCGCGAAGCGCCAAAGAAAAATTGTAGTATTTTTTTTACATCGACAAAATTTGATGAAAGATGGTCCACAATCATGATCATGCTGAAGTCAAGTGAGGGGGGGGGGGCAGGAATTGCTGTAGTCTAGAAAGTCCAGCTTAAAGGGCTTCAATACCAGAATAATTTCCATACAATACATGTTCAGGTTCAGTATAGGATTGATTTCTCAGTATTTTTCATGATTGAATTTATATATGCTTAAAAAAGTAATGCACAATATTACACGGTATTTTCACGCTTCTCTAAAGGACTTCGACATAATTATTCGTTATTTAACTCCTTATGAAGAGATACGCTCGTTACGCAATATGAAGGAAACTTTCCGTCTATTATGATTTCGTATTTACAAGCCAAGGTATACTAGGGAGGGATGGGATGCCCGAGTGGTTTGTTTGGGATATTTGTCAGGTAGTCTAAACCTGTTCGGACATTTACCTGCGTGCAGACTAGTAGTAGACCCTTCATGCACCTGACCAGAAACCTGTTTCCCGCATTTTCAATGGTTTTGCCGGAAATCCGGCAGGTAAATGCAGCTGACGCCCTGTACCGCAAATAACCGCCTTACCCCGTGACTGGATATTTAGTCTTTGCGTAGTAATATTTGATGACAGGACAGATTAGCTTACAACTGAAAATAGTTCTTTCACAAATCTTAAAACATTCATTCAACGTAGACATATCAGTTATAAAACTTGTCTAGATATTCTAATTTTAGAGTAATCTAATTATCAAATGCATTTTTATATCGTCAATTTTCTAATTTTCTAGATAAAAATTGAAAACACCCACCGCTTCAGGAACTATTTTCAGTGCACGGTACGAAGTGGCTTGTGTCAAACTACAGCGGTGGAGAAAAAGGGGGAGTTAAACCACATACAGTCAGTTCTACCCCCCCTGGGATGTGTTAAACTCTTGTTAAAATAATTCCTGTGAATAGTTCTGTGATCAAATTTTAAAAATGGCGATTCTGCCGATTAAATTCCAGGAGCATCTGCAGGTACAATTCATTCATTGTGGATCAAATCAGATTTTGTTTTTCTTCTTAATTATTGTAATTATAAATCGTCTGAGTCATAAGATGACATAAAACATTTTAGATATAGTTATTATTGTGTTCTTTAATATAGCCGAAAACTACAACGTTTCAACAACATTGTGTGTTTTGTCTCAACATCATCTGGTGATTGTCATACGACCTTTCAATAATTTGAAAGTCATTGGTCATTGATTTAAAGTATACTTAGATGCCCTGACTTGCTTAGTATCATTTTCGTTTTGATAATATTTCGTTTTTTTAGTACTTTGTGCCTAGAGAGTTGTTTTTTCCCTATTTGTCGATTTTACATCCCGGTTTATATAGGATCCAAATATTACAGACAGAAGGATATACAGGGTGTCCCACATCAAATTAGACCGCGTCAATGGGTCTAAATTACGATTTAGGGGACAAATCAGAATATTTAAGAAGAATGAATGATTTTAAAAAATTTAATAAGGCTAAAAGAAATTTGTTTAGCAGAAAATGCTAGATTTTTCATCTATTATGTGCGTATTTTGGCGTTAAAGATTGAAGATAATCTAATATGATATGGGACGCTCTGTAAATCTAAAAGTTATCGATCAATCTTTGTCAAGAATTTAATCATTTATGAACTAAATTTGTAAGGCCATTCTTTGTTTTTAGATTTTTACCAAGAAGTATTTATTTATGTTGGTAAATTTTGTGGGAGTTATTATAGTCTTAGTCTGGCTAAAACTAAAATCTACATTTGGGATCTTTTTTTCAATCAATTTAAACGTAAACGTTATTTTTTTCTGAAATGTTAGAATTGCTGACTCTAAGGCAATAACATATGCTCTGCGGGAATAACAATTGGTATATTCCTAGTATACGATTTTTGGACCCCCTGGGGGGGGTCCAAAAATCGTATACTAGGACAGACCCACTTGTACTTGTCCGAGACATATAAAATCAATCAGCCCAGTCCCACATTGGATAAAATTGAGGGTATAATGTTTAACCATTATTTAATGTTAATTAATGTTAACTAAATAGCATCTAATAGGGTTTAAATCGAGTACTTTCCTTTGAGTTTTCTAGCACTTTAATTGTTTAAATCTTGAGGCTTTTTTATTTAAGTTTGTCAAATGTATTTTAGCATAAAGTTTGTTAGAATGAAATATAAATTACTGTAACCACGCACCTTGTCAATTAAAAAAATGAATGGAATGCCTGCGAACTGAAAGTACTTAACTATTGGAATGCTTGACAAATAATATTTTCAGCTGACAAATGTTGGGATTACAGCTGCCAACATTGGGTTCCAGTCCCTCACCATGGAGTCCGACAAGTTCATCTGTGTCAGGGAGAAGGTTGGAGACACCTCACAGGTATATATAACTCCAGACTATTTTAGAATTCTAAAGTCTAGATAATCTTAATTATTATGTCTAAATGCTCATCTTGTTCTATTTTCTGTACTAAGAAAGGGGATTAACACCAGACAGGATATTACACACCGAAAGACATTTCTTTCAGATAAGACATTAAGGACATTACACACAGAGAGAACAGTTAACACAGATAGGGCATTACATCTGAGTTGGAAATTTCACCCAAATAGGACATTTCACACAGAAAAGATATTTCAGACAGATCGGACATTTTACACAGATAGGTCATAACACACAGTTGAGACATTACACACAGATAGGAGATTACACATAGTTAAGACATTACATACAGATAGGACATTACACACTGATAGGACATTTCACACTGATAGGACATTTCACACTGATAGGACATCACACACTGATAGGACATTACACACTGATAGGACATTACACACAGATTGTATATTACACATAGAAAGGACATTTCACGCAGAAAGGACATTTCACTTAAATCGATCCACGTAGATAGGACAAAACACACAGAGAACATTTCACAGAGATCGGAAAATCTTTTTTGGTTTGGCGAGTTCTTTGTAATTTCTTGTTTGTTATCTGGAATTGAAATTATTAACAGATCAGAAAAACTAGAAAAAAATCCATGAATTTTATATTCCTAAAAAGTAACCCTTTCATTCAACCAGAAAGAATTTTGGTGAATTGCAAATTCAGGTTTGTAAAAAAATTAAAGGTAATTATTTATTTTTAGGTTGTCATCATCGATATGTCGGATTCGTCTAACCCTATTCGGCGGCCAATATCTGCTGATTCGGCGATTATGAACCCTGTTAGCAAAGTGATTGCATTGAAAGGTTGGTTAATTATTTATCAAAGTAGTAACGACCGTATAAAATATATATCTGTATTTTATTAATTTTAATTAAAATTATTTAATAAATTGATCAATGATTATAAAACGATTTGTTTTTATGATTTGGCTTCTTTGCCACCCTCATTAGTTCTCCCTATTAGTCATATATTAGCATAAATAATGTAGAAGATAACTTTAAACCATTGTCCATACAATTCCGATTTGATGAAATTCACTCTGCCAAAAAATACTGATTTAATTACATTTTAGCTAAATCATCCTTCTTGTGTTTTGAAAGAAATGTTAATTTTTCCAATAAGGTTATCCTCTCAAGTTAATCTTGCTATCAAATCCTGATAAAATTAAGACTAAAACTATGGGTGAAACTTTTTCATTGAAAATGTCAAATCCTTTTTGAGTTAACCGTATTAACGGTATTAAATTAGAAGCAACATTTATAAATGAAAAAAAAAATGAAAAAATCAAAGTTCATGAAAAAAAAACAACTAAAAAACAGGTCTTAAGGGAAGGTCGATTTTCCAATGTTAAGGGTTTCAAAAGATGTGCCTTGAACCGCTAAACACCGTCCATTTGTCCGTTATTCGATATTTCTAAAATTGTTGTATTCAATTAAGGCTAAAAAGCCCCTTTTTTTGGTACGTTTCAAGACGGACATTTTGATACCCATCTTTATTTATTTTGATGATTTTTTTTCTGGCTTTCTAAAGTAATTGTGTGTACACAAAAAGCTTAATATCTGTATACGCTTAAATTTTGGGAGAAACATTCTCATCTTTTAAAAACTGTATGAAAGAAATCAGAAAATGGTGCAAGTTAAAGTTGAGTATTCCCCCCCCCCCCAAAAAAAAAAAAATCAAATAGTTTCACAAATGCATGATATAAAAAGTGCTGAGTCATTGTATTAAAGTTCTGAGTCATGTTAAATATGTATTGAAAGTAACAATGTAATGTTTATTGTAAAAAGTTGTCTCGTTGAATAATTTAGTCACTGACTACTAGGGATGTTCATTTTCACTTTTGGTACAGAGATGCAAGGTTGCCCAAAAGTTGCAAAATGTTGCAAGATTCTCAAAAATAATTTTTTTAGGGTGCGCCAATTAATTAAAATTGAACTTTTTTTCGCTTTTTCCACAAAAATTGTACTATGCCCATCCCTAATTTAGTTAACATGTTTAACAGTTATTATAGAGATAAACATGTCTAAAGTACACACACAAAAATTAACCCTATCTTGACTGGAAAGGTGTGCGACACATGTGTTCTTGAACTACGCAAAAAAAAAAATTAAAATCGATCAGTCAAATAATATTTTTTAACATTTTTAGCGCAAGTACTTTTTTGTGTGTGATCAAGATAGACCATTTCGGATAATATACATGTGGACAGTTTCATCTCAACTTGTCCGGGGGGGGGGGGGGTCCACCCTCTTTTTAATAGTAATAGAAGAATTAAATCATAGAATAAACTTCTCACTCTAACAAAATCATTATCCTTCACATTCTATCAGCACTCATTTTTACACATTAACTTAATATCAGTACTCATTTTTAGTTGTGTTGTGTACTATGTACTAAAAGAAATGGTCTGGTTGTTTTATGATAACTAACCTAAGAAATGACCTTGTTATATTATGATTACTAACCTGCACAAGAAGAAATAGTACAGTTGTATTATGATTACTATCATGTACTAAAAGAAATAGTTAAGTTGTATTATGATTACTAATATGTGCAAGAAGAAATGGTCTAGTTGTATTATGATTACTAACCTGTACAAGAAGAAATAATTAGTTAGAAGGTTTGTAATCATAATAAAACTACTCCATTACTTCTAGTAAAGCTTAGTGATCATAATACATCTAGACTATTTTTGGCGACCTTGGTTCTCTGTACCAAAAGTGACCCTAAAAATGAACACCCCTAATGACTACACACTTCACAGGGATGGCAAATAAAATCTTCCTTTGCAAATCACTTTTAGGGCAAGGATATCTCACTCCTTCTGCCTTCAGAAGGAGTGAGATATCCTTGGCCTAAATGTGATAATGATATTCCTTCATGCTTATTTTCAACATGTCTTTTCAGATTACTTGTAGTTTTAGCATAATCACATTTAGGGCCAGGATATTTCACTTCTTCTTTTTTACTTTCAACATGAATCTTTCTAGGTTACTTTCCATAGTTGCAACATGTCTTTTCAGATTACTTGTCGTAGTTGTAGCATAATCACATTTAAGGCAAGAATATTTCACTCCTTCGTTTTTACTTTCAACATGAATCTTTAGGATACTTTCCATAGTTGCAAAATGTCTTTTCAGCTTACTTGTTGTTAAGTAATCTGAAGAGACATGCTAAAAATAAGCATGCAAAATATTCGCTTTAAGAACTGGATATTTGTTTTGATTCTTCCTCATTCTCTTTGGTTCAGATTGCAGAGGATCCAATTCCTATTCCAGGTTTTCTTTTTTTCCACTTTATTACGAATTGTATCTTCTGCAATGTATCTCTAAAAATCCAGAAGGACAAAGAAGAGGATTAAAGAAGACCGTGTATGCTCGGGTCTGGATATCCACAGGCTTTAGATTATTCTTCAGCAAATCACAGCCAGTAGATATTCAGATTTTGGCAGTACATTAACAACGACAGCATCATCAACCATGCCAAGAACAACATCAACCTCATCAACAAGAACAACATCATTTACAAGAACAACATCATCAACAAGAACAACATCATCAGCAGCAAAATTTTCAAACTGAATCTTGAGTCGTTAATGCTATTCTATTTCTTCATGCATTTTGAAATCAACAATATTTTTATTAAATAACTTAGAAAACTTTAAAAATTTTCTGTCAATGCACCTTAAAAAGAAAAACATCATTTATGATATGTTTGACAAAATGAATAGAGTTCAGATTAATTATGATTTTACTTTCCGTTCATATTTTAACAATAAAATTGGAATTTATTGTTATTTTTAGTGCTTTAAATCATTCTTTCCAAGTTCATAGTATTTTTAGAACAGTGGTCCATCTAGGTGAATCATTTTATTAACACCAACATAATGCAAATTTCAGACGTTTTCACAAATATTTACTTTTTTAGCAACTATTTAAACCACCGGTTTTTGTAAACTTTGTCATAAAACGGGCCAATTTTTAAACCACCGGTTTTTTTGTAAACTTTCTCATGAAACTGGCCAATTTATTAACCACCGGTTTTTTTGTAAACTTTGTCATAAAACGGGCAAATTTTTAAACCACCGTTTTTTTTGTAAACTTTGTCATAAAACGGGCAAATTTTTAAACCACCGGTTTTTTTTGTAAACTTTGTCATGAAACTGGCCAATTTTTAAACCACCGGTTTTTTTTGTAAACTTTGTCATGAAACGGGCCAATTTTTAAACCACCGGTTTTTTTTGTAAACTTTGTCATGAAACGGGCCAATTTTTAAACCACCGGTTTTTTTTTGTAAACTTTGTCATGAAACTGGCCAATTTTTAAACCATCGATTTTTTTGTAAACTTTGTATTGAAATGGGCCAATTTTTTAAAGTTATATTTTTTCTCTTAAAATAAAATCTCGCATAAATCTTGGATTTTTCGGGCATCCAAGTTCTCGAATTTTAATATCGACTATTGAGTAGCAAGTTGTTTTTCGAAAGGGGCGGTGCTGATTGCCTGGGGCCAGGAACGACCCCAGCAATCTTGTTAATAATATTAACTTACTGCCAGTCAAAAATCGAGATTTCTCACATATAAGGAATTATGTATTTTTATGAATTGTATTTTTTTATCAGTTTTATTCATTTAGTTCTGTTTCAGCTCAGAAGACTCTGCAGATATTTAATATTGAGATGAAAACTAAAATCAAGTCCTTCAGTATGCAGGAATAGTTTTCAAACCAACTGGTTTTTTTTAGTCTGAATTTACGGTCTCAAGAGACCCCAAGGGGACTTAACAACTCTAAGTAGAACTAATGGTTGAAAACTATGGTTGAAGGATGATGTGATATTCTGGAAGTGGATTAGCGAAAAGATGATCGGTAAATAATGTTTTTATTTTTTTACTTGAATCTACGATTTAAAAAAAATGGAACTTATTTTAAATAAATAATTTGTTGAACTTTATAATGAATGTTTTTAGCTCTGGTGACTGAGACTGTTGTTTACCACTGGTCAATGGATGGGGACGCACAACCTGTCAAAATGTTTGAGAGACATAGTAGTCTATCAGGGTGTCAGGTAAAAATATTTTAAATAACGTAATTTCAATTGGGCCTCTGCTATATAGAGCTACATTTCTATTTAAATGACAACATTCAAGCATTTTTCGGGGCTAAAACGAAGATGTTCTTAAATATTGACTTGCATAATTATACAAAGAAGGGATGAGCATAATTCACTAAAACGATGTTTTTTTTTAGTTTTTTTTTTATGTTGCCACGTTATTTAGATAATCAATTATTTTCTAATTATCTGTAAACTATTGAGATAATCAATTAAACTCTTAATTATCTGTAAACTGTTTAGATAATCAATTAAACTCTAATTATCTGAAACTATTTAGATAATCAATTAAACTCTAATTATCTGTAAACTATTTAGATAATCAATTAAACTTTAATTATCTGTAAACTGTTTAGATAATAAATTAAACTCTAATTATCTGAGACTGTTTAGATAATCAATTAAACTCTAATTATCTGAAACTATTTAGATAATCAATTAAACTCTAATTATCTGTAAACTGTTTAGATAATCAATTAAACTCTAATTATCTGTAAACTGTTTAGATAATCAATTATTTTCTAATTATCTGTAAACTATTTAGATAATCAATTAAACTCTAATTATCTGTAAACTGTTTAGATAATCAATTAAACTCTAATTATCTGTAAACTGTTTAGATAATCAATTAAACTCTAATTATCTGTAAACTATTTAGATAATCAATTACCGTTGTGACGCCGCAGCTAACTGGCTTCTACTCATTGGTATATCTGCCCAGCAGAATAGGGTTGTGGGAGCTATGCAACTGTACAGGTAAAGCATGGGTTAACACTTTCTACCTCCTTCCCTCCCCCCAATTTGAACTATGTTTCCCGCTAGCGATTATGAACATTTGAATTTTGAATAAGTGTTTATTTGGTAAACGGCATCGATTTTAACACCTTTTTTTGCTTATATAATTTTTCCCGCAAACATTTAGCAACCATACACCCTTTTCCCCCCATATTCCTCAAATGCTTACCTCTGAGGTAGTGTGTTCTAATTTAAATTATCTGCATAGAACGCATCGTAAAAGAAAGACACATTTAACGTTTGAGTGGTGTCATTAGATTTAAACTATAACCATATGAATGACCACTAGGCCACTGTTATAAGAAGAATTATTGTTCAGTGTTGAACGGAAAGTATCCCAACCTATTGAAGGACATGCAGCAGCATTTGTTCAGTTTAGAATGGAGGGAAACCAACAGGTTTGTGTTTTTATACTTCAGATTCCTCATGATTATGAGCTTTCATCCGCTCACCCTCATTAGCCTTCATCCGCCCACCCTCATTAGCCTTCATCCGCCCTGTTTCATGTACTTTCATACGCCTTCCTCATGATCATTCATCTAGAACGTTCCTTCTCCTAGCATCGTCATAGTCCTATCGCTCTCGATATCAGTTTGTAACTTTTTTTTGCTCTACCCGCTTTTAGTCACACCTTTTTCTTTCAAGTGTACGCCATCCATCATTCTCCTAAATAAATACTTCATTCGATCACGTCAGGAACCAACATTACTTCCTTTCCCCCTTCTCCACCCCCTTCCAACTGAACTTATTTAATCCTTTTATCTACATCCTAAGGAATTTGTATTTATTTGTTCGTAAATATGTTAATCCATAGATTTCTTCCAAAAGTAACTACTTATACTAATAATTCGACTCTGAATAATAGATATTTTTTCACTGTCTGTAGGATCAAAAACTAAACTTTTTCATAGTTGCGTTGCCGAGGGTACTCAAAGTTATTCCCGAATAAACAAAAAAAAAAGATTACAACTTTATCTATTGATATATATTCCTGTTCAGGATTCGAATTTGTTCATATTTGCTGTTCGTGGCGCTGCTGGGGGCAAACTCCATATCATTGAGGTGAGAAAGAAAATGTTTTCTAAAAATGATTTGTTAAAATAAGAGATGAAATTCTCAGGTTAGGTCAAATCATTGATTTACTCATGAATGTTTATAAGAAAATAAACCAATTCAGATAATCTGCAAAATGTTTTTAGATTTTTTTTACATAAAACATATTCAATCAGAATTGTTTTTTTTTTAAATAACGGTTTCTAGGTTGGAACTCCGCCTACTGGGAATACGCCCTTCCAGAAGAAAGCAGTTGATGTATTCTTTCCTCCAGAAGCTCAGAACGATTTTCCAGTTGCAATGCAGGTTTTAGATCTTCATCATAATTTGGATCCATTTTGTAAATGGATCAATTACTTTCGCCCTTCTAAGCACTGTTGTGGTATTACATTTTGTCCTGTAATTTTTGTTCTTTGATCAATTTTAGTTTTTATGTTTATTATCTGACCAGTTTCAGTGTTTGGCGTTTATTTTTGATCAATTTTAACATGTAAAGTTAATTATTTGATTAATTTTAGTATTTATGTTTTTTATCTTATCAATTTTAGTGTTTGGCGTTACTTATTATCAATTTTCATATTTTATCCATCTTTTCATTTTGTATTTACAATCTTGTCTCGGTCATACTTGTGGTTTACAATTAGTTTTATCTCACCCATTCTAACGATATGTTGACCTTGTCATGTCAAATCTTGTGGTATTTATATGGTCCCATCTATTCTCTTATTGTTTTCTCGTCAAATTGGTGTGTGTGGTATTTATAGGGTCCCATCTAATCTCTTAGTGTTTTCTCGTCAAATTGGTGTATGTGGTAGTTATATGGTCCCATCTATTCTCTTAGTGTTTTCTCGTCAAATTGGTGTATGTGGTATTTATATGGTCCCATCTATTCTCTTAGGGTTTTCTCGTCAAATTGGTGTGTGTGGTATTTATATGGTCCCATCTATTCTCTTAGTGTTTTCTCGTCAAATTGGTGTGCGTGGTATTTATATGGTCCCATCTATTCTCTTAGTGTTTTCTCGTCAAATTGGTGTGTGTGGTATTTATATGGTCCCATCTATTCTCTTAGTGTTTTCTCGTCAAATTGGTGTGTGTGGTATTTATATGGTCCCATCTATTCTCTTAGTGTTTTCTCGTCAAATTGGTGTGTGTGGTATTTATATGGTCCCATCTTTTCTCTTGGTGTTTTCTCGTCAAATTGGTGTGCGTGGTATTTGGTCTTATCACATTTTGTGTTACTCAATCTTTTCTTATCAATTCTTTTCTTATGGTAATTGAACTTGTCTTAATCTTCTTTTATCAGTTTCTCCTTTTTTTCATTTCAGGATCTCTTCCGATCTTTTTTGGTCTTATTCTTCTGCTTGGTCTTGGTCTTACTTATTCTTATGCTTTGTCTTGGTCTTACTTATTCTTCTGCTTTGTCTTGGTCTTACTTATTCTTATGCTTTGTCTTGGTCTTACTTATTCTTATGCTTTGTCTTGGTCTTACTTATTCTTATGCTTTGTCTTGGTCTTACTTATTCTTATGCTTTGTCTTGGTCTTACTTATTCTTATGCTTTGTCTTGGTCTTACTTATTCTTGTGCTTTGTCTTGGTCTTACTTATTCTTATTGTTATCTAGGTGTCCAAGAAGAACGCTATCGCGTATCTTATCACAAAGTACGGATATGTTCATTTATTCGACATTGAGAGCGGAGCCTGTATTTACACTAACAGAATCAGGTACCTTAAGTAAGATCAAGGATTTGACCAACCATGACTTAGACATTTTTGTTAAAAATCCTGGGATTAAACGACTCGACTTGTCTTGGTGGACAAGCCATGTTCACTTCTTAATTAGAAAATGTTCATGTTGGACTAATGTGAATAAAAAAAGTAAATATTTGCAAATTATCTTTTTCCTTTTCATATCAATTTCGATGGACTGACGACTGAAGAGGGTAAACCCAGACCGAAATATATTTTCAATAAATGTGGAACTAACATCTACTTATTTTTACTCTACAGAGGTTTGGTCCATCACCATCACCGAATTTTAAATGTGAATCACTTTTCTGTTCTGAATTATTTTGTCAGTTCCTTTCATTGATTTTGTTTAGTGCGGACACTATATTTGTGACAGCTCTGCATGAACCCAGCAATGGTATTATCGGAGTCAACAGGAAGGGACAGGTAATAGCTCCCCCCCCTTTATTCCACAGTCGACACCTACTGGAGTAACCCCCCCCCCCCTTATCAGTTCCTTGACAAATTTTAAAAAGCATCACCTTTGGCGTTTACTTCAAGGGCGGGTGGATTTTTTTTTTTTGTAGAAATTACACTTACTACAATTTTATTTTTATCTTTTGAAACTTATTTTTAAATGTAACCTGAACTTTTGGTGATTTATTAGAAATTCGAAAACAATTTTAACAATTTTAATAGTAACCTGTTCCTAGGTATTATCCGTGAGCATGGATGAGGAGACTGTAGTCCCCTATATTCAGCAGACCAATACTATTCCAAACAACGCGGATCTTGCTCTTAGAATGGGTAAATACAATATTAATAACTTATTTAATGTTGTTGTGTCCTTTACCTTCTTAAATGCGCACATATCTTTTAAATTGACCTCAAGGGGTCAGGTTTTAAAATTTTAAGACCTTTTTTCTGCGTAACCTGAAACTTTTTATTTCCAGCTGTGCGTAATAATCTGGGAGGAGCTGACCAGCTGTTTGTTGCCAAGTTCAATGACCTGTTCGGACGCGGAGCGTACAGTGAAGCAGCTAAGGTCGCCGCCAACGCCCCCAAGGGGATTCTGCGTACACCTCAGACTATAGCTAAGTTTCAACAGGTAATGTTTTTTACCTGAAGTCCAGCTGTAAGGTTGCTAGACGTTAATAATAGTTGATTCAAGGTTCACAGAAATTATAAAAAATGATGATAATTGATTAATCGACTCATTAGTTGACGCATTGAGTGACACTTAATTTGACTAAGTGATTGATTCGTAGATAGATTCTTTAACTGAATAAATGATTGATTCATTAATCGATCGTCGTAATTGACGGGTAAATTGACTCATTTTGAACAATTACCGTATCAATTGGCTCATTCATAGATTGTTTTATTGATCATCCCTTGGCTCAATTATTGACTTGACTCCATTGACTCATCAATTCACTAATTGGCTCATTAATCGACTAATTGTTTTTCTGACTTATTAACAGATTAATATAATTGATGGACTTAGTGTGAATCTGTGATGATTGATTATTGATTAATTAATTAATTGTTAAGGTGCCAACCCAGCCTGGACAGACCTCTCCCCTGCTCCAGTATTTTGGTATTCTGCTTGATCAGGGTCAGCTCAATAAATACGAGAGCCTGGAGCTGTGTAGACCCGTCCTAGCTCAGGGCAGGAAGCAACTACTAGAGAAATGGTTGAAGGTTCGATCTTTGTTTTTTTAAAGGGACTGTAAACACAATTTTAAATGAGTAAATTGAAAGAGTTACGTGTTTGATTCAAGATACCTAACTTATCTGATCATTTATTTTCAGAATATTATGAAACCAGAAACTTTGTTTGAAACAATGGGATAAAACTTTTGAATATTTTACTCTCTGAAAGTGTTCAAAAATACAAAGATAAATAGAGTAAATTTGATTGAGTCCATTAAAATAGTTTATTTTGCTATTTTTCATAAAAGTTCTTAAAGAATGACTTAATGGGCATTTTAAAAGTTGGTATGAAAATAAATAAATTTTCTTATCAAATCAAATTAAAGACTATCATCCTGACGTGAGAACTTGTTTAGAATCTTGAGATTTACCGTTTAAAGGTTAACGATACACATGTTCTAACCTTTTAATGCTGTTTGTGGATAATTAAGAAAATGAACATAAAAATATCTGTTTAGGAGGACAAGATGGAGTGCTCAGAGGAACTAGGCGACATGGTGAAGGCTGCAGACCCCACCCTTGCTCTCTCAGGTCAATACTGAAGTATCACAACTTTTAAAGTCATTTTAAAAAAGTACTCTTTTTTCAAAATTTATTTAAAGTCTTCAAAGAAACAATTGTTGGTTCAAAGTTCTTTCAGGTTCATTTTATTGCAATTTTAAAAAATGATTTTAATTAAGTCATACCTTTCCAGAAAAGTAGAAAAACTTATTGGTATAAAATTTGGTCACTAAAGAAATTTGTTTTCTGTTTCTTGGATCTAGGTGGTTTAATCTACACAGCGAAGTAGTAAAAACTACGTACAGATAGTTTAACTTCTTCTCTAGTGTTGCAGATAATACATTAGCTAAGAAGTTTAAAGCCATACCTAGTAAAATCACTTCTCGATGTTCATTGAATGGTACCTTTGATTTCCCAGCATATCCCCCGTAATAGACTTTACAGTCGAAGTTTAAGGGACTGTAGACATAATTAGACATAATTTACATGCAAAGATTTACAACGGTGTCCTTAAAAGCTTTCTCGGATAAGTTGTGTGCATGCATGCATGGTTTTATTTGCATTCGTGATTTCTGTGCAGTAGTTACTTGCGCATTTCTTGCATATAAGAAACAATAGAGAAATTCACAGACATAAACACTTGAACGTTATCGATCAGATTAGGGTTTCAAGGGCATTGCCATTCTTGTATGGAGGTTTACTTGAAATTGCAACAGTAGTCCCTTTTATACAATTTATTTCTAGTGTATCTGCGGGCCAATGTACCAAACAAGGTTATTCAATGCTTTGCTGAGACCGGACAATTTCAGAAGATTGTACTCTACGCCAAAAAGGTTGGTTTACTGACAATGGTTGCACTGATTCAGTACAGTTGTGAATTCTTAACTTTATTTTCTTAAAAGATTGAGAATGTGTCACAAAAAATAGTTGTAAATCAAATACTGTTAAATCATACAATACTACTAAATTATGTTTTACAAAAAACTAAAATTGAAAATAAATTGTTTAAAAGAATATTCCAGTAAATGATGACATAGGAAAGAATTACTTTTACTCATTCCAAAGTTTTTTGAACAATTTTTGTAAATCCTCTTTTTTTATTTTTCTCTAATTTTAAAAGATCCATCCATACGTTCTAAAAATGAATTTTAGTTAGAAGTAACGATTTTTGGATGGAAAAGAAATACATTTTTGTAAATATAAGAGAGAAAAAATAAAATGTGTAGCAGCTTCAGCTTATTTGATTAGCGTACTAATTGCCTGAGATTGTATGGGATAATTAAACAAGGGTTTTGTAATCTGATATAATTACTCGTGAAATCAGAAACCTGGGAGAACAACAGACTGCTGGGTTGCATAGAATAGAAATATTAAGTACACACGGGTCTATTTTTTATCTCTGTTTCTCAACCCCTTCAAGAAACTTTTTTTTCTCGGATATTGGTGATTTTTATGTTTTTTTATTATTTATTGGGCAAGTTTTAGGGAGGTTAAGCAAGTTTTTTTTCGCAAGAAGTAAAAGTAATGGGGGATAAATTTCTTAAATTTTTTACTTTTTCATCGAGCATCGAAAATTATCTCTTTGCTGTTATCTGAAATATTCACTTTCATTCGAAATCTTCATATATTTTCTTAGTTCAAAATATGTAAGGTATATGACGTTAAGTGTCAATCATATAGATTTTAGAAAACTAGTGGAGATAGTTATTAGTTTCTACATTTTTAAGTAAATATTGGAGATTTCCAATAAGGGTAAAAACCTCGTTTTCCTCAGATTTTATCTAAGTTTGGATTTGATGAACGAGGGGGGTTTGAACAATTCTGATATATGACACTAAACGTTAAAAAGTAGTTGTTATGGTTATGAATTACTATCTATGTTGTGTTCCAGGTTGGATACACCCCGGACTACGTGTTCCTTCTCAGGAACGTGATGAGGGTCAACCCGGATTCCGGGGCTCAATTCGCAGGTAAACTACATTTTCAGGGAAATATAACTTCTGGAACTTTAAAAAAAAAATGTGTAAAAAAATCACCGAGAGAAAAATGAACCCTCTCGAAAATTTTGTTTACTACGCTTTTGGAACCCGATTCAAAATTCTGTCCTTGTAGAAACGATTTAGATAAATTTTGAAAGGAGAAATGGCCTCTTTTTTGTCAGTTTGGAAATGTTCTCATTTTACTCCTACCCTTTTTGAAAAATAATTTTTATTTCAGGTGGTAAGTTAAATGTAGGGTTTTGTTAGGAAGGGGAGTGGGTTTATCCGCTGAAATTCGGGAAAATAGATAAATAGTTGGATGAAAGTATTTTTGCGGTCCCATGTCCCCTAATCATCAAAAATCATTCTTGGCATTTTATCTTTATGAACTTTCCGAAGTCAATAAATGAAGCAAACTAAGTATCTATATAAAAACCAGACATTCATATATATATTTGTTGCGTATGGGCGGCCAAACGGCTGAACCGATTGGGCTGAATTTTGTTGTGCACACTCATGGGTGCCCGTGGAGTGTTATAGGCTATAAAAAATCGAACATTTTTTGTTAAACATTTTTTAAAACATTTTTTTCACGGTCAACGCCGGGTCCTTCAGATAGTTACATCATTTTAACTTAAATAATTTATTTTGATTTTTTACAATATTTTTAAATTTCAATTTGATATCAGATGGAAACATTTTGAGTTACATCATGATTTGAGATTATTTTTGTAATTTAAAGGTTTTTTGCTAGGAATGTTGGTTCAAGATGATGAACCCTTGGCTGAAATAACTCAGATTGTTGATGTATTTATGGAACAGAACCTAGTACAGCAGTGTACTGCTTTCCTTCTTGATGCACTTAAAAACAACAGGTAATGGCGTCGTTTTTTTAAACTTGAAGATTGACAATGGTACCCTGAAAGCTTTAGTTTGAAATAAGTGAATCTGACAGTTTCGTCCATTAATTCTAAAGCATCTGGGCCAGAATTAAAAGAAAAAACACATTACAAAAAGAAGATGATGAATATTGAATATCTCTTGAAATCTAGATAATTTAAACCTTTAAAGGGTACCGTTGTGAAAAGACAATGGAGAGTCGCTTTGAATTTTGTTGATAGGCCCTTTAAGTGCATAACCAGTTCCTGTACAGTATATAGTGTGCACTGTCATTAACTTTTATGCTAGGAGGGCGCTCACAATTATTTTTAAAGCTAATTAGTTTTCAGATAATTTTGCTTAAAAATGTATCAAGTTTCACTGATATTTTTATTTTATAAATAAACATAAATGTCTAACAATTGGGAGTTTAGGGTGGTGGTGTCAACCATTTTTTTTTTGGTCCAAATTATAATAGGGGCTGCTTCTGAAAAATGCAGGGATATATATTTGTTTTTAAAAAATAATGTGGGGGAAATGATTTTCGTGAATTGGTGGTTAAGAGTTTCTAAAATCTAACCCTGTACTAAGTCACTAATAAAGATCTATTCCTTAGACCAGCAGAAGGTCCACTCCAAACAAGATTGCTTGAGATGAATCTGCTGGCTGCTCCTCAGGTATTATTTCGTTCCCTGCAAGATTTGATTTGATTCCATTTCATTCCATTCCATTTGATTTCCTTCGATTCCATTCGATTCCATTTGATTCCATTTGATTAATCAGCATTTAAAAGTTCACTTATCTCAAATTTTGATGCACAAAAAAATGTTAAAATGTTTTTATTTATTCGATTTTGTTAAAGGTTGCTGATGCTATCATGGGAAACCAGATGTTCAGTCATTACGACCGAGCACATATCGCCAGTTTGTGCGAGAAAGCGGGTCTATTGCAGCGCGCACTTGAGCACTACACCGATCTGTACGATATCAAACGTGCAGTGGTTCATACACATCTTCTTAACACAGGTTAAACAATTCTTTTTTTCAATAAGCTTTGGTTCAAGCTCAGCCTCTGGCTCAAAAGTTCCGCTTCGCTTCAATTCTTGGCATTTATTTGGAACTAGAGACAAAATTTAAAGTGATTTTTTACTTTTAGAAGAGCATGTCTCATTCAACCTTTGTCGTAAGCAAAAATGAATGAGATTATCCTCATTTTTTTATCTTACAAAGGAAGAAAGAAATTTGTAGAATTAACTTAAATCAGTTGCTCAGATAGATATACAAAGCCAACGTGTACCCTTATGAATCGAGTCTATAATGCTTAAATTGAGAGTTCACCTGAATTGATCAACAGTCCCTTTAGCAGCATTAAACCTGTCCTCACTGTATTAATGATGAAATCTATGCGTGTCATGTGAAAATATTAATGATCACAACTCTTGCATCCTGAACACACCCCATGCCTGTTCATCGGGGCTACAACAAAAAATAATTTTTTGTAAGAAGTATTTTTTAGATTGGTTGGTCAACTTCTTCGGAACCTTGTCTGTGGAGGACTCCATGGAGTGCTTGAAAGCCATGCTCCAGGCAAATATCAGACAGAACCTACAAGTTTGTGTCCAAGTTGCAACCAAGTATCATGAGCAGCTAACAACTAATACTCTCATCGATCTGTTCGAGTCCTTCAAGTCATTCGAGGGTCTCTTCTACTTCCTCGGCAGTATTGTCAACTTCAGTCAGGTAAATATTTCGCGCCTTTTTTATAATTTGGCGCCATTTTTAACTATTCGCGCCAATTCCTTTTTTCGCATTTTTTATTCTATGTTTGTCCTAGGATCCAGAGGTTCACTTCAAGTATATCGAGGCTGCGTGTAAGACCGGTCAGATAAAGGAGGTTGAGAGGATCTGCCGCGAGTCCAACTGCTACGCCCCTGAGCGTGTCAAGAACTTCCTGAAGGAGGCAAAGCTCACCGATCAGCTGCCGCTCATCATTGTCTGCGATCGATACGATTTTGTACACGATCTGGTTCTATACCTGTACAGGAACAATCTGCAGAAGTACATTGAGATCTATGTACAGAAGGTGAACCCTAGTCGTCTACCCGTGGTGGTCGGAGGTCTGCTGGACGTTGACTGTGGAGAGGATATCATCAAGAACTTGATCCTGGTAGTCAGGGGACAATTCAACACTGACGAGCTGGTCGAGGAGGTGGAGAAGAGAAACAGGTTAATATTCATTACATGAGAAATATTGTGAACCCAGCTTTGTCTAAAAATTAAACTTTCTTTTAAAATTTAAAAACTAAACTCAAAACATTTTTGTGCTGGTGGTCCCCAATCAAAGTTTAAGGTAAATCGGTCTAGGGTACGTACGACTTATGATTGGACAAACAAACAAACGTCAAATATGACTACGGTAATGTTCTTAGCCTGGTTTGAAAGCTCTACGTTGATTTTAAGGGATAAAGTTTGATTTCCAGACAAAGCTAGGTGCCCAAGGTAGTTACAGATACATATATATTCTGGTGACCCACGCATGGAGTTTTATTTTTTGGGGGTTCATACTGCATAGGTTTATTAGTGATGTGGCTCAATATGAGCATTTTGTGAAAATTTTAGGTTGATCGGAGCATTACATGAGGTGTCAATTGTTTTTGGCTTTTCGGCAAAATCTTGATTTTGGGCCATGGTCTACGACCTCCGATCCCAAATTTTCTTTGTGATCCGAGTAGAGGGCCACAATAGGAGGCTGCATGCAAAATTTGCGCCTTATATCAAGTTTTAGAACCAAATGCAGCCTGTACAAAATTTGGTGTTGCATCGTGTTAGGGTTGAAATCACCCAGAGAACCTATGCAGTATGCACCTTTTATTTTATTACTTTCACTTTAATGTGTCACCGTAAGATTTTTATATCTTCTTAAAATAAGTTTTCTATTGTTTATTTTGATAGTTTATTGCTGGACACAACACACGTATCTCAATCCACCTACATATGTTATAAATATATAAATATAGGTTTAAGTTTGATAATTTATGTTGTAACCTGACCTCTCCCCCTTTTTATCAAATACTTGATATTTTACTCTGCAAGTTGGTGTTAATTGATTATTGAGTAATATGTAGTTTTTGCTTTTTGCTTTAGGATAAATCATTTGAGATGTCTTAAAGGCAAGATTTTTGCTTCCTGGACCCGGATCCAATGACCAATAAAAATAAGCGAAAAAAAAAATCATTCAAACATTTTAAAACTCGGCTTTCATAAAAAATTCAGTAAATTTTAAATGGGTCCGGATTTATTTTTTTCCAGTGCGAATCCAAGATCCGGATCCGCATGAAAATTAAATCTTAAGTACTGTTTACAGGGCCGATATTTAAAGTTAAAAGTATGTCCGATCAACCCTGCTAACCTCGAAATCTTTGTTAAATCATGAATGATAGTAATGTCCATGTTTGTTGTCTTATTTTTTTGTTTGGTTTTTTAAAGCGACTTGCACATTTATTTTGCACAAATGACGGACAAAATTGTCGGAATTTAGCAATTTAACGGTGAAATATACGAGAATGGCTTTTACAATTTTGATCAGAAAAATATTTTAAGGATACCGTCATAAATTAAGAAAAAAAATTTGATACGAAAATAAATATCTAATATCTATATCTGCAGGTTGTGGGTAAATACTGTGAGAAGCGTGACCCCCACCTGGCCTGCGTAGCTTATGAGCGGGGGAACTGTGACAGAGAACTGATCGCTGTGTGCAATGAGAATAGTTTGTTCAAGTCTGAGGCTAGGTATCTTGTCAAGAGGAGGGATATGGAACTATGGGCAGAGGTAAACATTTTATATTTACAGAGTTGGGAACTATTGTAATGGATACTTTGAATCTCAATTGATTGATCTCGATATCCACTTTGGCCACTTATATTTGCCGATCTACAAAAACTAGTCTTTCCTTTTCTTCATGTTAGTTAATCCTCCAAAGATCAAAGCTTCCTTTAACCCCTGACTGGGTACGATAGCCATGCTGGATATCGAATAAAAAATAAATTAATCCGCATATTAATAAAAGATTGAGATCAAGAATTGATCTCTATATCCACAATACAACAGTTCCCAGCTCTGATGTTAACATTTGAGTAGCAATATTAGTATATTTAAATGTAAGTTTTCCCTAATTTCTTCAGATGGATAACTTTTGGGAGAGGGAAGGGGATTTTTATTTCACAATCAATTATGCTTTTCCCTCCTCCCCTCTTAAAGGAAGTAAGGATCTAAATTTGAACAATAACTTAAGAATCACTTCATATAATTTCTTTGTCGATTCATCTAATGAATCCCACTCTCTATATAATTTTAAATTTATCATATAATCTATTTGTCGATTCATTTTATGAATCCCTTATCTATAAATCGATAATGAATCCCACTATCTATAGAACTTTATAATTTATCATATAATCTATTTGTCGGTTCATTTTATGAATCACTTCTCTATAACTCAATAACTTATTTTAAGCTTATTTATCAATTCATTTTAAAATTATTCGTTTCAACTCATGAATACCCTTTTTAAACACTCAGTTAACCGGGAGGGAGATTCTCTCTGTCAGCATTTAAATATGTATTTAATACAACTGTTTGGCAACTAGCTGACAAAAGGAATCAGACCGGTGACATGGCTCAAATTTGGTCGTGTGTCCGACGTTAGGATCTAAACTGTCAGGCTGAAAAGCCTTCACCTATAGGGGATTGTGATGGCATACCCCTTGTAGGTCAAGGAGCTGTTGGACGCATCCCTAGCTGTATGATATGATATGATATGATAAGAAGATCATTACTCATTAATTAATGGTTTTGTTCTTTTTTAGGTTTTGAATGATGAGAACCAGTTCCGTCGTCCTTTAATTGATCAGGTTGTGCAGACAGCTCTAGCAGAAACTCAGGTAAGCAGAGTTTTAAACCTATGATGTTGATATTTGGGTAAGACTTGAAACTCAACCCCTTATTAAGGAGCCTTAAGGCTTGAGCCATCCCTGCAAAGTATGATCTGATTTGCCGATCTTTGATTTACTATTTGATCCATTGATTTGATATTTTGATCGAACGATTTTTTGATTAATTGATTTATTCAATTAATCCTTGCAGCTAATGATTTTTTAATATTTTGATGCTTTGTTATATAAAAATCTTTAAAGATAAATTAAGTATATGATTAATAAAAAAGAGTGATTACCCTATTGTATCATTGTCATCAATTGATTGACTGATTATTGATTGATTGGTCAGGATCCCGAGGATATCTCAGTGACCGTGAAAGCGTTTATGGCAGCTGATCTACCCAACGAACTGATAGAACTCCTGGAGAAGATTGTCTTGGAGAACTCGGTCTTCTCTGATCATAGGTAAACAATCATCTTAGGTTTAAAGTTTATTTTTGAAAATTGATTTAAAAAGGAAGTATAAATATTGGATTTATTAAATTAAAAACTCGCTAGTTTGGGCATCATTTAAAAAAGTCATGTGGAAAAAAATATTGCAAGAAGATGAGAGTATATCAGAAAACAAAAGATTAATACTGAAGATTATGAGGTATTAAGAGGATAATGCGAAGACAAGATGATGATTGGAAGACAAGAGGAGGAGAAAAGACAAGAATCCCTTATCCTGATTGCTTGTGTTAGAAGATGATATGACAAGAATCCCTGATCCTGATTGCTTGTGTTAGGTGTCTAGAAGAAGATGATGTGTATTCAAGAAGATCCTGATTGCTTGTGTTAGGTATCTAGAAGAAGATGATGTGTATTCAAGAAGATCCTGATTGCTTGCGTTAGGTATCTAGAAGAAGATGATGTGTATTCAAGAAGATCCTGATTACTTGTGTTAGGTATCTACAGGCTGGAGGTAGTTTATAAATAATATCACAGCCAGCAGATATCTAACACAGGTATATCTCAATCAACAACCAGACAGAGAACATCAGGGTTGTATATTTCTGTTCTAAACTCATTTTTTAGTGCTTAAATTCATGGGGTATATAGAACTGTCGTTGATCCTCCAATAAATGAGGGCATGGACATTTCACATCTGTACTCATTGTGTGTCTGTAGCAGAATTCCACCAATCACTTATGCTACGAAACTACAAATGAAAAGAGTCAAATTGCTTAATTAAAATCAGTGTTTCGGATCCATATCATTTTGATTCGGATCCGGATCCGCGGATCCGCATCCGTGATGATGGATCCGGATCCGGATCCTGATACGGATCCGGATCCGAGGTAACTTTTGATTCTGTGAATCGGATTTTCCCTATTAAATGTTATGCAAGGTTATAATTTATAAACTATAGTAATCCTAAAGTTAAAAATGTCGTCATTACTATTATATAAATGTAAACATTAAATTATTAAAGATAATTTTGAAAAATTTTCGTCATGTAAATAATACATTTACGAACCATTTTGATTTATCTATTCCATGGTTTTGGTTAATTTTTGGCGCTACCCGGATCCATATCAACGTTTCCTGATACGGATCCGGATCCGGATCCGAAACACTGATTAAAATCATGCAATTTATATTGGATCAGACAACATATGCGAATTGGACATGCTACGTCACAAATACAGTATAAATTCAATTTATGATGACAGTTTTTAAGACTTAATTTTTTATCAAAATTACCTTTTCTTTTATTTAATTTAATTTTGTTGAAGGAACCTGCAGAACCTGCTTATCTTGACCGCCATCAAGGCGGACAAGACCAAGGTCATGGAGTATATCTCCCGCCTGGACAACTATGACGCCCCTGACATTGCAAACATCGCCATCGGAGCAGAACTTTACGAGGAGGCTTTCGCCATCTTTAAGAAATTTGAGGTAATTTTTCAAATTATTTACTTTTTCATTTTAATTCATTTAAATATACTTTTTATAAAATTCAATTTTATTTTATTTTAGGAATT
This sequence comes from Eurytemora carolleeae, assembly GCF_000591075.1. Classification (NCBI taxonomy): domain Eukaryota; kingdom Metazoa; phylum Arthropoda; class Copepoda; order Calanoida; family Temoridae; genus Eurytemora; species Eurytemora carolleeae. Next base: position 114,162 of record NW_019396602.1, on the reverse strand, counting down.
TCGATCATTAATTAGGCGTGCACCCAAAAAATTGGAAGATTTGAACCAAAAATGAAGGCAGGGCCCCCCCCCCCCCCCCCCCTCCGTCTTACAAAATGTTTTTTTTACAATACTTGTGTTCTTAAAGGAAGACCAAAAGAACTGTCTAATAGAAGACGGCTGTTAGTTAAAGTTATGATTTTAAAAAGTCTAATGAACATGAATCACGGCAAGTGTGAAATGAATAAAGACCTATTTCACTTGATTTTCAATCGACTAGTTTAACCAAAAGCTCTACAGCATCAAATTTACATAAGACTGATGAATAATGAATATCGTGTTCCTGTTCCTCAGTTCTATTGCTTCCTCTATAATACCGCCTAAAAATCAAATCTTTCTCTGTTGCTTATTTTAGAATTAAATTCGGAAATAATATAATAATTTGTTCCAGGTGCAATGAGCCCGCGGTCTGGAGTCAGCTTGGTAAAGCTCAGCTTCAACAGAATCTTGTGAAGGAGGCAATTGATTCCTACATTAAGGTGAGATCAAATGTATTTTAGAATAAGTATACTATTTGTCATTCTTCATTTCAATTTGAACCTTTATTTGCATTTTTCTCTTTAAGTAACTGATTTTTCGCATCCTTCTCTGTTTCTCTTACACCATATCTTTGCGATCTTTGATATTTCAAACTTACTATTAGATCTAGAAGAAGTTTAGTTAAAACAAAGTGCACTGCAACATCTTCTAGCAATGATATGGATTAGAAATTTAAAGTATAGGCCGAGTAATCAGTTCTTTCAAATAAAAAAGATTTTTTTAAAATAATTACATTAGGCCTAAATAGAATAGTTTTACTTTTAAAAAAAAACGTTAAAAGTTTTTCAATTTTTTTTTTTAGGCCAATGACCCAAGTGCCTATCTTGACGTTGTCGCCACGGCCTCCAAAACAGAGTCTTGGGAGGACCTTGTCCGTTACCTCCAGATGGCGAGGAAGAAGGCCCGAGACACATATGTCGAAAGCGAACTCATATTCGCGTACGCCAAGACCTCAAGGTTCGCGGACCTGGAGGAGTTCGTCTCGAGTCCGAATCACGCGGATGTTGGGAAAATCGGAGATCGATGCTTCGACTCTGGTATGTACGAGGCCGCTAAGCTGTTGTACAACAATATTTCTAACTTTGCAAAGCTCGCGATAACCTTGGTTCACTTGAAGGAGTATCAGGGAGCAGTCGACAGCGCTAGGAAGGCAAACAGGTAAAATATTATGCATATTCGTTTCTCATTAATCTGCAACTTCTCAAGAATAGAAACTTGCCCCCATTTGTTAAATTAGTTAGGATTTCTTAATCCCCCTTTTCAATATATGAAAGGGGTGTTATTCTTTTGTCACATTTGGGAAAGTAGTAATTGTAAAAGGAAAATACATGATTTTTGTTTTAAAATGGGGGGGGGGGAACATGCCAGTTGTCCCCCCTCTACCTTTGGTAATTTATATTTCTCCTTAGTTCGGTTATCTCTCTTGTTTGAAGGTTGCCCTATTTTTTAAGTATCTAATATATTTAGTACTCGGACCTGGAAGGAAGTATGTTTTGCTTGTGTTGAGAACGAGGAGTTCAGGTTGGCGCAGATGTGCGGTCTCCACATCGTGGTTCATGCTGACGAGCTGGAGGACCTTATCACCTTTTACCAAGACAAAGGTAGCCCGATCAGACAACATATGCGAATTGGACATGCTACGTAGAAAGAAGTGTCCAAATAGGTTACACAAAAAACATTCTTTTGATGTCAAAGTCTTATTTTTACAACTTTTAATCCGTCCGTCTGTTAAGGGTATTTCGAGGAGCTGATGAGCCTCCTGGAGGCCAGCCTGGGGTTGGAGAGGGCCCACATGGGTATGTTCAGTGAGCTGTCCATCCTTTACTCGAGATATAAACCAGAGAAACTCAGAGAACATCTGGAACTTTTCTGGAGCAGAGTCAATATTCCCAAGGTCAGAAACTTACCAAACAATGCAGGGGTATATTATCCGGGGGGAAAAAAACATTTTTCTTCCCCGGAAAATATTTTCTTGAAAATATTTTTTATTTTTATTTATTTTTCAGTAAACATCTGTGCTTTTGGGGGGTTTATTCGTTGGGATAATCAATTAATTTTTGGGTAAAAAATTAGCAAAAAGAATGAAAAAGGTTGCCTTTTGATGTCCAATATTTAATTTTATTTCCTCAAATCATCAAAAATGATTCTGAAAAATACTAAAATTATGATATTCAGAGGTTGGGATTAAAGAATATGCGAAGGTAGTTGAACCGTTTTCTCTAGCGTGGCCAATAGTTAACTAGAAGAATAGTTTAATTATCTTTTCTTCTTTCACCTGTAACTTCACGCTATTCATAAATTTCTACTTCAATTTTAAAGAGATCGCCTGGCTCAAAACTTTTTTTTTAATGTATCGCCATTTAATACCTTAATTTTCAATGTCAATTATAATATGTTAGTTGGAAAATTGTCAATAATTTCAAAAATCGCACTTATGATTCATTGAACCCCACAGAATCTAAAAATTTTACTTTTTTTGAATTTTGAAAATTTTTGTCTAGGTATTAAGAGCAGCTGAACAGGCGCATTTATGGGCTGAGTTAGTCTTCCTTTACGATAAATACGAAGGTAAATTTCAATTTATCAATCATAAAAAAGTGTCTTAATTCTGGAATTCATGACAAAATATGTTAATTTTGGAATTGGAGTGATTTCCCTTCCATGATTTTCGAAATATTAAAATAACTTATTCGTTTCTGTTTAGAGTACGATAACGCTGCTCTTTCGATGATGGCGCATCCAACCGAAGCCTGGAGAGAAAGCCATTTCAAGGATATAATGACCAAGGTGGGTCACAGTACATATTGAATATTTGGGTTCTGAACTGGGTGAATTTCTTAGTTCACTGAATCTACTGTGAAAACTTGTTTTTTGATCAGTTGTGTTTATTTCAGGTTGCAAACATTGAATTGTATTATAAAGCAATCCAGTTCTATTTGGATTATAAACCAATGCTTCTTAACGATCTTCTTCTGGTGCTTGCGCCTCGGCTAGAACACACCAGGTATACATAGACATATGGTACATGTACAGTACAGACACACGATACATGTACAGACACTAGGTAAATGTAGAGATAAACAGTACGTGTACAGAAACACTGTACATGTAAAGACAACCGGTACATTCACAATTGGGGTTTCCATTCAAAATATGCGCAAGAACAGCGCATAACATGATTTGTTGCTGGCAAACTTATCTCTACAAATTCTACAAGTTATTTTGTTGCAAATGCATGCCTCAACAAAAAAAAATTCAATGTCTCTGTTGTTAAAAATAAAAGTAAGGGTGACTCTGTGTGGCACTTCTTGATAGAAATGCTCAACCATCTTAAAACAGTCCCCACTACAATTTTTTGTCATAATTTGAGGCCTTTTAGTTTTTTGTTGTGCAAGCAAAAAAAAATATTTAGAAACACAAAATTCGAAAAAATTGAAATCGTTAAAAATTTATAAAAATATTCACCTATGATAAAAATAAAATAAATAAGTTAAATTCTCTTTATCAACATATTCATAGTTTGTTGTTTTTAGAACTGTTTCTTATTTCACCAAAACCAACCATCTCCAGCTCGTGAAACCATATCTGAGATCTGTACAGAACTTGAATAACAAGGTAAAGAATGTTTTCCAAGTAGAAGTTTTCTTTGCCCCAATTTCCCTCTTTTGAAATCTTCTTCTTTGGGGTTATAATCTTGCATTTTTTTTCAATTAAATATTTTTTCTGTTGTGTTCAGTTATTAACTATTGTATTTGCCTAGGCTGTAAATGAAGCCCTGAACGGATTGTTTATAAACGAGGAGGATTTCAACGCTCTGAAGACGAGTATTGATGCCTTCGATAACTTCGATAATATTGGGCTCGCGCAGGCGCTAGAGAAACATGAACTCATTGGTAAGTTACTTCATTTACAACAACTAACATAATTTTAACAGTTTGTAATCTTTCTTGTGTCTTTGATGAACCGACATTTTTAAGTACTGCACTTTAAAGTGACCCTCAATGTAAGAGGGGTATGCTAGGGGTATGAAATAGAAGGGAGATACAACTGACGCAGCCCGCCCTACCATATGTTTATACATGCTTTGCAGACGGTAATTCATTTGTATAAGAAATATTCAGAATAGGTTATTGTATACGCGGTAATTGTACATCAGACAAATATTTCTTATTCAAATGAATTACCGTCTGCAAAGCATGTATAATCATATCGTAGGGCGAACCGCGTCAGGTGTTTCTCCCTTCTATTCCATACCCCTTGGGGTATGTGGATTGTGGCAGAAAGTATTGTTTTTTTTCTAGCTTATTTATAATCATTTCTACATCATTTTGTAGAGAAATTGCAAATGTAAATAATTAGTTTTTTGGAACACATTAATTAATATCTAAGTCTTTATTTATCACACAACGCTTTTAAGGAGACTGTTCTAACTCAATCAATTTAGGGTCACTTTTATAGTTAGAATTTTTAGTTTTATTTGTTAGCACTATTTCTCTTAAATTTTGCTTTCAGTCTATTCCCTTTTTCGACTTTTTTTTCTAATTTGAGAATCCTAATTCCGTCTTATTTAGAATTCAGACGGATCGCTGCTTATCTATACAAGGGCAACAACAGATGGAAGCAGAGTGTTGAGCTTTGCAAAAAGGTATTTTATATTACAAAAATAAAATTATTTTTATTTTCTATCTGATGAAAACCAGCTACAGAAACAGTCGAGGGAAGTCAGTGTCTCATAGTCTACCGTGTTGCCATTTTAGAAATAAAGATATTAAAAATGTCTCTTTTTTCGTTTTTTTGACTGTGAAGTGCTTTCTTCCGAATTCGTGTTGAATATCACAACCCCGGACTGAGTTTACAAGTTTAATAAAAAAAATCATAGATTTTAGATAACACTGTTTGATACCAATCTTGTTTTAAGGACAACCTTTTCAAAGACGCAATGGAGTACGCATCAGAATCGAAGAACGCAGAGGTAATCCTTATCAATTTTTAAACTTGCAGAAGTAAATTTTTTGTAAACACTGAATAATTGTGAATTCTTGCTCCAAAAGTTAAGAACATTTTTTAAAACTTTTTTTAAACTAAAAATTAATCACATTTTGAAATTAAGTTTTTTAACCTAAACTCTAATATTTTTATTTATTTTATTTACTTGAAAATTTTAAAGATATAATTAAACTTGTTCTGTGTAGGTTGCTGAGGACTTACTGGCTTACTTCCTTGAACACCGAGCTTTTGATTGTTTTGCAGCTTGTCTGTTCCAGTGTTATGATCTACTGCATCCTGATGTTATTCTAGAACTAGCTTGGAAGCATAATATTATGGACTTCGCCATGCCCTACCTTATACAGGTCCGTTTTAATCATATCCCCGGGCTTAGCACCGTATAAAATATTTTTAATTACCCCCCCCCCCCCTTTATTTCAAAATTTTCATTAGCTTAAGTGTTCTGAATAATATTAAACCTCTTATTTCCCATAGATTGAATACGTTTCATTTTATAGCGTGGTTGTTGATAAACAATTATACTCTTTGATCCTTCGTCTGATATTTTGTAATTGCCATTTCTCTCCAAAGTTACTTGCGAATTTATACGACAAACTACGAAGGAATCACCCTAGTATAAATTACTACGTTTCTCAGAAAGAGGTTTAAATAGTACTGTTGTGAATCGGAAATGCCCATTTTTAAATGGGGCATTGCGTTACTTTAAAATACTGTGACAGTCCCTTTGTTTCACACGATATTTGAGGAATTTTTACACTATTTTCCGTCCTTTGGCTTTCCAATTACTATTATTATTTATTTTATTAATTAATCGTACTCGTGTAGGTGATGAGGGAGTATGTGACGAAGGTTGACCGTCTAGAGGATGCTGAAAATCTTCGGATAACTGAGAAGAAGGAAGAGGAATATACTCCCGTTGTTAGATTTGATTTGATTTGATTTGATTTGATTTGATTTGATTTGATTTGATTTGATTTGATTTGATTTGATTTGATTTGATTTGATTTGATTTGGTGAATGCAATGTTTAGGTTTGGTGGGTACAATGTTCAGGTTTGGTGGATACACAGTTTAGTTTAACTTAATACAATGTTTAGGTCTGGTGGTTTTTAAGTTTTGGTTTGCTAGACACATGTTTAGGTTTGGTGTATTCAATGTTAAGGTTTACTGGATATAATGTTTAGGTTTAGTGGATCTGGATACAATGTTTAGGTTTGTTAGATACGATGATTAGGTTTGTTGGATACCGTGTTTAGGTTTAGTGGATACCATGTTTAGGTTTGGTTTGGGTATCCTTCGGCTGAAGGATATTACTAATTGTATCACAGCCAGATGATACCTAAACCAAGCCTTTACTAGTCACAGATTCAGCATAGACGCCTTTGAGGTAGACGGGCGAGTTCTGGAAGATGATGGAAGATGATGGAAGATGATGAAAGATGTTGGAAGATGATGGAAGATGTTGGAAGATGTTGGAAGATGATGGAAGATGTTGGAAGATGTTGGAAGATGCTGGAAGATGATGTAAGATGATGCAAGATGATGCAAGATGATGGAAGATGATGGAAGACGATGGAAGACGATGGAAGACGATGGAAGACGATGGAAGACGGTGGACGACGATGGAAGACGATGGAAGATGATGGAAGATGCTAGAAAATGATGGGAAATGATGGAAGATGTAGAAAAATGTTTTTAAGCAATTGTTTCATTTTTGGAAATTTACCCCCCTCCCTCTAGTATTGCCTAAATGATTGAGTAATAATGATAATAATGGATGAATGTTTTTTGTGTTCTGTTTTGATACTTCTTAGAATATATGTTTTATTAATATGTTTGTTTTGTTTTTCTGTAGAAAGCAAGCCCCAGTTGATGCTGACCGGACCTGGTGCATATCCAGGTACACTTTTTAACCCAGTTCCTGCAAGTGATAACCGGAAAAGGAAGACGACATTTATATACTAGTTAAAGGTATTTAATGTTACAACGCAAGCAGTTTTTCTAGTAACTTATTCAATCACTTACTAAGTAAAATGGGTCTGATTATGCTGCGCAATTGCTGTATCTCACATTCATTGAACTTTTAAAAGTTACGAATTGAGGCTTAAAGTCGTCTTCTTACTCCAGAGTTTTCTGGTTCTCAATGTAGATGAAAAACATTATAAATGTTGTTTCAACTTTCCATTTTATTCTTAATACTAATTAATGATTAATGAGGAACTTGAACGATTAAATAAACTGACATATTCTGTTTTCAGGAGGAGCTTACAACAATGTTGGTGGTGTTCCCCAAGTAGGATACGGTGGTGCTCCTGGTCCCTACGGTATGCCTGGGCAGATGCCAAGCTACCAGGGGTACTCCATGTAGAAAATCCGCCAAGAAAACGAGCGGTCCGGAAAAATCCGTGAATCGGTGGACGTGGAAATCCGCGAGTTTTGTGGCTAAATTTAGATATCTTGAAACATTCCCGGCATTCTGCAGTGAACACTTGATAAAAAGGGAAACTTATATAATAAACACTAGATGAACCATCATAGGTTCAGGATAGGTTGCATTTAACACATCCATCAAACCTGGTATTTTATTTATTTTAGAAAATAAGTCTGGAGACGTTTAAAAACTGTTTATTTATTATTAAATTTAAAACTATGATGGTTTAATATTTCAACTATTTTAGATATAAATTATGTGATGTTATTATGCTGCTAGTTGATTCCTAGATAATCAATTACGTTTTATGTGATTACTTGTAGCCCAGTGCGCTGAATAAAATTGTTCATTAATAAATTCTTTTTATTTAGATTTGAAATAAGCTTGAGAGGGAAGTGAAAAAGTGAAAAATAAATTAACTGTTTCTAGTGCCCGGCTCTAATTAGTCTAACCTAAATTTTTTTTCTAAATAATTAGACTTGTGGGAAATGTGAACGTAAATTGTATTAATTCCAGATGTTAATAATACTATTAACGCACTTCAAAACCAAGTGTGCATTCATTTATACTAACTAATAATAAAACAAGACATTCGTATATATATTTATTCGTGGTTTTCAATTTTTATCTTTTCAAAATAATTCTCTTTTACATGGGCAACGCCGGACATTTCAGCTAATTAATAATTTGCTGGCCATGATAAGCCGTGTTTGGGAGGTTTCTTCGAGCAAACTGTCCCTTTAACAGGATAGGATCCCTTTGGACTTGTAAAGTGAAATGCACTAGTCCATGCGCTGTTTGTGTGCAGTGGGGAGGTGACTTCTGTCACTGGCCTAGACCTCGATGTCTCGATCACACTAGACTTGAGTCATAATCGGATATACATTAATTTTCACCCTTTGGGGGTTATTTTTGATGGGGTTTCGGCCTTGATTTCCACGGAATGATGGTTGATCTTTTATTTATTCATTTATTTTGGTTACTATTTCCCTCCACCTCGAATTTACGTAAAAGTGTTTTAATTAGACTGACTACTTTATACTCATACAATAAAAAGTTTGCCTATTTTCGTATGGTTTTTTAACATTTTTAAAAATTGATTTTGATGTTTATCGTTAGAACTGACCGAATCAAATTTTCACTAAAATGTGAAATTAACCTTGGTTCATTATAAATACCAAATTTTAAATACTCGCGTATGTAATAGTTATTATTAAAAATAAGTTCTTATACTGGACTCTTGAAATGGTTAAAACCTTATTGTGAGAGTATTAACCACGGCCCGCTTAAGTAATCTATGTCTGTATTTTGGACATAAAACAACAATCATCTAGGTCGGAATATGCGGCACCAAAACAACAATCGTTTTTCGATTCCACAGTTCATTGGGTCCTACTATATAAAATAAACTACTATAAATAAACTGATTTTGGCCTTAAAATGCCGAAAATGTTTAGCTTTTCTACTTATTTTCTTTATTTGGACATTAACCTAACAATAAAAAATTGTATTTTTCAAAAACAGGAAAACCTTCCCTGAAATTGAAAAATTTAAAAACATTCAGGCAGAACCACTGTCTGCAGACTGGTAGAAGTCGTAGAAGCAACCTTTTCCCGAAGCCAACTTTAAGTTTTTTTTGTACCTTACCGAACCCGCAGATAGGAAGTAACATTGTTTACGTGTATGAGACCATATAAGAAAGTTTAAACACAGAAAGGCACATGAGCTGGAAGAGAAGGATCTGATGGAGGATATTAACAAATGCATGCAGATTATTGAAAACCTTTTAAGTGGACAGTGACTGCAGTTTTCAAATACAAAATCCATAGATAAAGATAGATTGCGCATAAGACGACATTTTTCATCTTGAAAGATATAAATGTACAGAGATGTTTTAAAGATATTCCTATTATATAGATTAACTAAGTCGGTTGTGAACATTAGCTGTTCTTATGTCATTGAGTACTTGTGATGAACATGAGTTCTGTAGAGAGAAATTTAAGTTAGTTTAGTCCTTCTCATGTCCTTCTTCAGTTCTCGTCAATATGATAAATTGCTCAGTGAAATATTGTTGTTCAAATAGTTCCATTCCCGGAGTTATTATACACTCTATTATGAAATCCATTAAAACACCAAACCACCCCGCTTATCATTGAAGTACACTTTGACCTCCAGAAGTATGAGTTCGCGGACTGTACAATTCTAGGTGATTTTGCGTACATAAGCTATCTATGTTTATTTATTTATCTATGACAAAACCACTCTGGGCTTATGTACCAAGTGGCTGCCCGTGCGAGCATAAACCATTGCACTATGCTTTGCTAACGTGCTGGTCACCCCAATTTTTTTGCGAATGCCGGTGCGATGGGTAGTTTTCAGGAGCTATCGGGTGCCTCATAATAGATAAATAGATAGATATGTAAATAGTGACTAAGACGCAGTCCTATAGGTGGACAGAATCGGATCAAACAATACCTACCCCGATCAACACTACTAGGGTCGGCAGCTCCCGGCTCTTCATGGCTCATCAAAATCCAAAACCCAAAATCATAGCGAATTACTTCTAAACACTCTCTATTACTTTCCTAAAATGATCATCCTAGGTTTTATACGTGTCTCATACTTCATATGGATAATATAATCTGAGAAAAACCAATATTCAAAATATTAAAATATAAAAAAAAAACTAATAAATAAAACAATATTGTAGAAATTTAACTATAAATGAGCCAGGGGTTTGCCATGAAACACCTGGAAACTCAATATTTATCAAAGTTTCGATTGCTTCCAGATGGGTAAAAAATGCGTCATGACTGGATGAAACAGATTCCCCTTTACAAATTGCCTGGTTTGTTTGTTTTCCAAAGTCTAAAAAAGTGCCTTTTTTAGTTTATACAGACCTTGAAACTGAATTTTTAGTTATAGCGGCGGCCAGGAAAAGAGAAAATTTTAGACTCAAAAAGGATATTTTTTTACCTACAGTAATTTTGCACTCCTACTCTATACAGCGTAAGGTCATCTTTCCTACCCTTCCTCCCCTATTTAAAACCAGAGAAATATGCTGGAATTGTACCTCCATCTCCGACAAAGGAAAACATTGAATAGTAAAACGTTTTAGTCAGTGACTGCTCAGATCCTATATCTCTGAATAATTCTGCAATCCTTCTATTTAAACAACCGGGTTTTATTTTCAGAAGTAACATTCGAATGTTTAGAGTAATCCGATTACATCCTCTTATCCCAAATCCAAAGAGAATAGAATATATATTAGAGGGGAATTTACTAGAAAAAAGTGTAAAACGGCCATTTTGTTGTACTGTTTCCATACTGCAGGTGTACTTCACATATTTATGCCAGATAACCTTTTGGGCCCTGAAATATCATTTTATAGAAAATCTAAAATTAATATTAAAGGAAAACCAAATTATGAAATAGGCTGGTTTCATAATTGACCAATGATTATTTCACTTAGACTCTATGCGATGCCTTTCACTTTACAAACGATGATTTTCCATTATAACTATAAATCAAATGATGTTTTTTATTCACCTAATTCATTATAAAGTTTATTTAACAGCTTTAAAAATTTCGAAATTGAAATGAATAGTCTAGGGAACATACTGTATTAATGTACTCTACTGCACATAATTTGTGAACATTTACATGATTTGTACACTTTGAACTCCCTTTCAGGCTGAAAGGGACTGAAAAAATTCATACCGAGAGATTCTTTAAATTCCTCTCTAACATATATTCTATTCTCTATGCCCAAATCACTCCAATCCAGACACACACAAAGTTAGTAAGTTACCTAATTAAACATTAAAAATTATTTTATACCAATATTTATTTTACTAAAACTGTATTTTGTAGGTTTGAAATAAATCTGTTAATCTGTTTTTTGCAACTTTGTGTCCGAGTTAAGACGAGCCTCAGAACCTGATCTCCGATGCCTCGCTTTGTTTTAACAAGTAATTAATACCAATGAAACGTTTAATTCAGAAGACGACTTTTAGACTCAAGTTATAACTTTAAGTATAGTCCATGATAAATATGAAAGACAGAAATTGTGCAGTGTGCACGGACACATTTTACTTGAAAAACTAATTTGGATGTTACTTGTTGCAAAAAAAGGGAGTGACTGGTTATGTAAGGTAGTTGAACTAATATGCAGTGTTGTGGAAAACTTCTTTCAGATTCATTTGAGATATATTAAACTTTTTAAAGATCTGTAAATCCTGAGTTTGAGCGCAAATTCGACGTACAAAACTCCTACTTTGGGGGTGAATACGTTTTAAGAACTAGTTTTTGAAATTATTAAATAACGACGACATAAAATGTAAAAAAAGTTCTACAATAAACTACAGACGTCATGTATAGGAACATAAAAATTAATTAAATTAATTAAATAAGTAATCTTGTTCAATTATTAGTTTCTATTTTCTCATTATTCTGGTTTCTCATTATTCACAAAGATTTTCGAAGATTTTCTAGAATTATTATTGAAAAGACGACATTTAAAGAATTTGAAGAAATCTGCGAATAAATTCAAAGAAGATAAGAAATTCAATATAAAAATGAAAACGAAATAATCGATTTTAGCATTGATTTATTGACAAATTTCTTTTGAGAAATATGTTCCTAACCATCTAATTAGATTACTGTATACATTTTACTTTATTTTTCGTTGTCATTATTTAATAATTTTTAAAAAGCTAATTCTGAAAACGTATCCTTCCCCACAGTAGGAGTTTTGAACTTCTTTTATACTCTTTTTAAAAACCCCATTGTTGTAATCGAGATAATTTTTTTCAAAACTTTTCATCTCTCCTTTGTTCACAAACTCCACTGAAACAAATCATTTGAAGATACCTTTATTCCTGATTTAATCGTAAAATTTTAAAATCTACAGAAATGTTTTTGAAGATGGTACATACATATACTGCATAGAGGATTAAACAAATATTATTCTATAGAATTAATGTAAAGAGAGAAATATTAAATCAAAAAAGAGAAAATTTTCAAATTTTCAATATAATTAGTTTTTTGCTGGTTTATAGGCTGGAACTGGTGAGGGGTTTTCTTGCTTGCCATCTGCTCCAATTTGGAATCCACGCTGAACTTTGAACCTGAAATATATGAAACATAAAATATTAATTATGAAAGGAAAAAGAGGGGAGGGGGAGAAATAATACTGACTTGTAATGAAGAGCTGGATATGGTTCCTGACAGCAAGGATAAAAATCACTGTTCAAGGATTCCTCCTGGAACGAGTTCTCTGTGAAGAAAACTGGGGAAATGCCCTCTTCCACAGATTCATTGGTGATGTAGTTCTTATCCTCGCACTATAAAAAGAACATAACCATTACAATGTTGTTTTTGTTGCTTGTATCTATATATACAGACGCAATCTCTTTTATGTCTGTCTGTTTGGTTGTATGTCCAAGCATAACTCATGAACACCTCGAATGATTTGCCTCAAATTGTAATGTTCTTAGTATGGTTTCTAAGTTTTAAGTAATGTAGGTTAAATTTTACAGGAAAAACTTGGTTTCTAGGCAAAGCTGGGGTCCTTTAATATTTGATAAGAGGTTTCGAACTTTATAAAAATCGATGATGATACAATGATAGTTGTAGCTATGATTGAAGTAAAAAATTTTGTGTGAAATGGCGCTAATTTACAATTCTTGATCTCGATATTCAGAGTGACATCTTTTGATAGATAAATAATTGATCTCTATAATTTAGCTATCCCTGCTGTGTACGATTATCAAGGCTGATACCCAAGAGATATAAAACTAAACCGTAATCAGTGCTTGTTTGCTACACAATTTGGAAATCAGTGCTTGTTTGCTACACAAGTTGGAAATCAGTGCTTGTTTGCTACACAAGTTGTAAATCAGTGCTTGTTTGCTACACAAGTTGGAAATCAGTGCTTGTTTGCTACACAAGTTGGAAATCAGTGCTTGTTTGGCCTGAGATTCCCAGCACTAAAGTTCTAACCTCTATACTAAAATAAATTGGATGGAAATAGAAATATCACTGATCAAATATCCTTTAACATCATTAAATTTGCATGAACACTTCCATTAATTCTTGCCTTTTGTAGATTAATTAAATATCCGCTGTAAGTCCAAGATCCCAGCTTGATGGAGCAATCATATTCTCCCCACGGCCAGTCAGCAAACTCCTACGATAGTTGGCCATTATATCAACATATGAAGACGACTGTCGATTTCAATTTTAATTTAGATCAAGCTTTTAAACAACATTAATACACAAAAACATCTGAAGAAAAGAGAAGCTGTTAATTATAAGAAGCTTCTCTTAAACTACTCGTAAATCTTTTTTCGAAAAAAGCTTGTTAACAATTAAAACTTAAATAAAAAAGTCAAGTTTGCTACACAAGTTGGAAATCAGTGCTTGTTTGCTACACAAGTTGCGATGATAAAAGGTCGTCTTTAAAGGGCTAAAATCCACAAAAATCTGACTAAGAATTTTTGGGAACATCTTGGCACAATTAATCAATTAAGCAAATTGAGTAAAATGTTTTACGCAATTTGTTTGTTCTTCAGAATTTACGCAAAATTGCAGTGCAAACAGACATCTTTACAGACATTTTTGAACAGGTTACCTTATCATTACATGGAACAGTCAGCTTGGCAGCAGGAACATAGATAACCAAACCATTAGACATAATAACAGTATTGGTACTCCTGGACTTCAGAACATCATTGATATATTCTAGAAAAGATATTTATATCTTATATCTATATTATGGCTAGTTGGACTAGAGTGTCAGTTTGCTGGGTATGTGGAGTTAAACTCGAGTGTCAGTTTGCTGGGTATGCGGAGTTAGACTCGAGTGTCAGTTTGCTGGGTATGCGGAGTTAAACTCGAGTGTCAGTTTGCTGGGTATGCGGAGTTAGACTCGAGTGTCAGTTTGCTGGGTATGCNCATGTGGCTCTCCCGGGGGCCCCAATCAAAATTTGAGGCAAATCGGTTCAGGGGTTCCTGAGTTATGGTAGGACAAACAAACAGACAAACAGAATTTACAACTTATATATATTCCTGATGGAGTCAATATCATGATATTCTTTAGGATCCCAGGCTAAACGCTCATCTATCCATGAGGTCTTCAGCCACAGGTTCATATCAAGATGTCCTGGTTGAGAATTAGTTATATCAAGATGTCCTGGTTGAGAATTAGTTATATCAAGATATCCTGGTTGAGAATTAGTTATATCAAGATGTCCTGGTTGAAATTTAGTTATATCAAGTTCATCTGGTAGATATTGAGTTATATCAAGATGACCTGGTAGACATTGAGTTATATCAAGTTGACATGGTAGACATTTTGCTATATAAAGTTGACCTGGTAGACATTTTGTTATATAAAGTTGACCTGGTAGACATTTGGATATATCAAGTTGACCTGGTAGACATTGAGTTATATCAAGTTGACCTGGTAGACATTTAGTTATATCAAGTTGACCTGGTAGATATTAAGTTACATCAAGTTGACCTGGTAGACATTGAGTTATATCAAGTTGACCTGGTAGATATTAAGTTACATCAAGTTGACCTGGTAGATATTGAGTTATATCAAGTTGACCTTGTAGACATTGAGTTATATAAAGTTGACCTGGTAGACATTGAGTTATAGCAAGTTGACCTGGTAGACATTGAGTTATAGCAAGTTGACCTGGTAGACATTAAATCATATCAAATTGACCAAACAGACAAAATATCTTTTTTTTACATATTTTTTTGTAATTACAATGGCTAGTGGTGTATACTGTTGGGTAGCAGATGGGATTTTAAGTATTATTTAAACAAAATTACGTAGTTCATGAAAAGGGAATCAAATTTTAATCAATTTTATACCTTCACCAGTCATATCCATATAAACCATGTTCAGCCCAACCGAAACATTCAACCCAGTCTAGAATATAATATTTTCTCTCAAACTTGGCAACACATTGCACAAGCTTATTTTTTGTGTGAAACTAGAGATTAGCACGTTTTTTCATTTCGTCCGTTCATTGTTCATGAACGGCCCATTATGTTCGGTTTTTTTTCAATCGTTCACAAAATAATGGACTTTGTTTTTTTAAATGTTTTCTTTCACTGAACGATCTTTCATTAAAGTTGTCCGTTCAATAAATAGTTTGGTCCAAACAAATGATGGTTTTTTGAAATTTTTTTCTAAAAAATTGTTAGATTAGTAAAAAACTATTGTTCTAAAATGTGTGTTCGAAAAAACTTGTTAATTCAGTAAAAAACGAACGTTTTAAAAAAAATATTTGCAGAATTCGTTCGTTCAGTTAAAAATCGAACCAAAACAAAATTGTTCAAACGATTTAAAATCTTTTTTTCCGTTTCTTTTTATGAAACGATAATTTTTTCATTTCTCTAAACGATCCCTTTTGTTAATCCATAGTTCGTTTGTTCTCAAAATTTTCGTTCGTTAAAAAAACGATGTCCTATGTACAATTTGATTTTTCTGACAAAAAAGTTTTTCTTGAAAAACTCAAATACCTAGAATTTTATTGAGAAACTTAATTCTCAATTTTTGGATCACATAAAGAAAATAAAAAATAAATAAAAAATACACAAAAAATCAAAGGATAACAAGAGAACACAAATTCAAAATTAAATGATTTTATCTCCCATAAAACATGTACGAAAGTTATAAAGTTATACGTAAACCCCTATATTCAATAGAAACCTCGGAGCTGCTATAATAATGAAGATCTTTTAATCATTTTAGTTTATATTTTACAGATTAGAGAATAAATCTTTCTAGAAATTGATAAAAAAAACTTACCTTTCCGTCTAGGCTGTCAACCAGAGGAATAATTTCAGAATCATAATCTTTAAACAGATCTCTCTGTAACCTCCCGACATATTCAATCCTAATAATTTAAAACAACTAAACAAATGACAGGCCTAAAAATCTGATTATCTGGTCCTTATATCTTTGCAACATGATTTCGTAAACCTGTGATATGATATGTCTGTTTGAACAAATCGTAGAAAAAAAGTCAAAAATTTATTTATTTATCAGCACGATTTTTTTAATGGCATCTAATGGGAATTAGAATTTTAAAGATTTTTATAATAACGTTTTTTTTATAGTTTACAAAGGTACTAGCCGGACTATTTTATAGTTTACAAAGGTATTAGCCGGACTATTTTATAGTTTACAAAGGTACTAGCCGGACTATTTGACTAGAGTGTCAGTTTGCTGGGTATGCGGAGTAAGACTCGAGTGTCAGTTTAAAAGGGGGGGGGGGGTGGAATGACCAATGCTTGAGAAACAATGCATTATTCAAATGTTATCTTAAGTTTAAAAATGTCCAATACTGAACAACATGATTACCTGATCCATATCCTAGATTGTTATAAACCTCTAGATCAGGAATCCAGATATTATGAGCTGGAACTCTGATGGTGTATATTTTAAGTTTCAGAAATCAGAATATCAAAATATTTGATTCGAAAAAATCTAGTTATTTGAAAAAAGAACTGCTATGTAGAGAGATCCATAAACTATGGAATTGAAGGATTATATATTGGTCAATGAACTTGAAACACGGCATTTGTACAGTGCTCCCAGACCTTCTTCATTTAATGAATTTAAGCCACGCCTTAAATCCCCCAAAAACCGGTTTTAATTGACCGCCGGCATAAATCTTAAATAATTTAATACACATTTAAGTGGAACCAACCATATTTGAGCGGCGGCTTAAATTTAAACCGTGGCTTAAATTCTTTGAATTCGGCCTCGGTTGATTTTCAAGCTACAATAGTTAAACTATTTCAATTAGAACAATATTAATTACACTCTGTAAAGCTAAATGTTGTATGTCTTTCCCACATGTTTACGAGTCTCACTGTTTGATCGTTGATTATTAAAATAAATTAACTATTAAATATATTAATATACTAGGTTAGGAACCCAGCGTTACACAGGGTAAGCACTAAGCATAGTTACTCCTGCCGTATACCCGCATTTGAACGATTTTACAGGGACACCAAATTTTCGTTATTTCGACCAACTCAACTTAGAATCTCAAAAGCAAGCTAAGAACATTCATGTGGCTCTCCCGGGGGCCCCAATCAAAATTTGAGGCAAATCGGTTCAGGGGTTCCTGAGTTATGGTAGGACAAACAAACAGACAAACAGAATTTACAACTTATATATATTCCTGATGGAGTCAATATCATGATATTCTTTAGGATCCCAGGCTAAACGCTCATCTATCCATGAGGTCTTCAGCCACAGGTTCATATCAAGATGTCCTGGTTGAGAATTAGTTATATCAAGATGTCCTGGTTGAGAATTAGTTATATCAAGATATCCTGGTTGAGAATTAGTTATATCAAGATGTCCTGGTTGAAATTTAGTTATATCAAGTTCATCTGGTAGATATTGAGTTATATCAAGATGACCTGGTAGACATTGAGTTATATCAAGTTGACATGGTAGACATTTTGCTATATAAAGTTGACCTGGTAGACATTTTGTTATATAAAGTTGACCTGGTAGACATTTGGATATATCAAGTTGACCTGGTAGACATTGAGTTATATCAAGTTGACCTGGTAGACATTGAGTTATATCAAGTTGACCTGGTAGATATTAAGTTACATCAAGTTGACCTGGTAGACATTGAGTTATATCAAGTTGACCTGGTAGATATTAAGTTACATCAAGTTGACCTGGTAGACATTGAGTTATATCAAGTTGACCTGGTAGATATTAAGTTACATCAAGTTGACCTGGTAGANTTTTTTTTTTTTTTTTTTGTAATTACAATGTCCAATGGTGTATGCTTTTGGGTAGCAGATGTGATTTTAAGTATTATTTAATCAAAATTACGTAGTTCGTGAAAAGGGAATCAAATTTAAATCAATTTTATACCTTCGGCAGTCATATCCATATAAACCATGTTGAGCCCAACCGAAACATTCAACCCAGTCTAGAATATGATAATTTCTCTCAAACTTGGCAACACATTTCACAAGCTTATTTTTTTGTGTGAAACTAGAGATTAGCGCGTTTTTTCATTTCGTCCGTTCATTGTTGATGAACGGCCCATTACGTTCGGTTTTTTTTCAATCGATCACAAAATAATTGACTTTGTTCTTTTTTTATATGTTTTTTTTTTCACTGAACGATCGTTCAGTAAAGTTGTCCGTTCAATAAAGAGTTCGGTTCAAAAAAAATGATGGTTTTTTGAAATTCTTTTCTAAAAAATCGTTAGATTAGTAAAAAAAACTATTATTTTAAAATGTGTGTTCGAAAAAACTTGTTAATTCAGTAAAAAATCGAACGGTTTTAAAAACAATATTAGGAAAATTCCTTCGTTCAGTTAAAAAATCGAACCAAAACAAAATTGTTAAACGATTTAAAATATTTTTTTCGTTTCTTTTTATGAAACGATAATTTTTTCATTTCTTTAAACGATCCCTTTCGTTAATCCATAGTTTCGTTTGTCCTCAAAATTTTCGTTCGTTCAAAAAAACGATGCCCTATGTACAATTTGAATTTTCTGACAAAAAAGTTTTTCTTGAAAAAGAATTTTATTGAGAAACTTAAATTCTCAATTTTTGGATCACATAAAGAAAAACAAAAATAAATAAAAAATACACAAAAAAATCAAAGGAAAACAAGAGAACACAAATTCAAAATTAAATGATTTTATCTCCCGTAAAACATGTACGAAAGTTATAAAGTTATACGTAAACCCATATATTCAATGGAAACCTCGGAGCTGCTTTAATAATGTAGATCTTTTAATCATTTTTGTTTATATTTTACAAATTGGAGAATACATTTTTCTAGAAATTGATAAAAAAAACTTACCTCTCCGTCAAGGCTGTCAGCCAGAGGAATAATCTCAGAATCATAATCTTGAAACAGATCTCTCTGTAACCTCCCAACATATTCGATCCTAATAATTTAAAACAATTAAACAAATGACTGGCCTAAAAATCTGATTATTTGATCCTTATATCTTTGCAACATGATCTTGTAAACCTATGATATGATATGTCTGTTTGAACAAATCGTAGAAAAAAAGTCAAAAATTGATTTATTTACCCGCACGATTTTTTTTAATGGCATCTAATGGGAATTAGAATTTTAAAGATTTTTATTATAACGTTTTTATAGTTCACAAAGGTAGTAGCCGGACTATTTTATAGTTTACAAAGGTACTAGCCGGACTATTTTATAGTTTACAAAGGTACTAGCCGGACTATTTTATAGTTTACAAAGGTACTAGCCGGACTATTTTATTGTTTACAAAGGTACTAGCCGGACTATTCTATAGTTTACAAAGGTACTAGCCGGACTATTTTATAGTTTACAAAGGTACTAGCCGGACTATCTTATTATAGTTTACAAAGGTACTAGCCGGACTATTTTATAGTTTACAAAGGTACTAGCCGGACTATTTTATTGTTTATAAAGGTACTAGCCGGACTATAAGTACGACTTGGCCCTGTTTTAGAAAACGTGTTACAAAACGATAGTCTTTTAATTTTAAATATTAGTTTTGAAGAATGTTTAGTTAGAAAACGAAACGAATACCGATTTTTAAAAATTGTTTTTGGTGTTTCGAATGAAAAACGATTAAAGAAACGTTTTTATTAAGAAAACGAACGGTTTTAAATTTTTAAAGTCACCTTTTGAAAACTTTTGCATAAATATTATTTTGGTATCGTTGACAAAAGTTTAAAAGATTTCTGAAAAAAACTAAATTGTCCATCTTTAGCATAGATGCTACAAACCTGGATTCTTTCTTTGCATAACATGAAGCAAGAAGAGCTGAGAGACAGACAAGGATGAGCCCTCTCATTTCTAGACAAATATATAATATTTATATACAGGGTGTATCATAACATAGAATAAATACAGGGTGTTTCATAATATAGAATAAATACAGGGTGTTTCATAATATAGAATAAATACGGGGTTTTCATAATATAGAATATATACAGGGTGTTTCATAATATAGAATAGATACGGGGTGTTTCATAATATAGAATATTTACAAGGTTTTTCATAATATAGATTATTTACTAGGTGTTTCATAATATAGAATATTTACAAGGTGTTTCATAATATAGAATATTTACAAGGTTTTTCATAATATAGATTATTTACTAGGTGTTTCGTAATATAGAATATTTACAAGGTGTTTCATAATATAGAATATTCACAAGGTGTTTCATAATATAGATTATTTACTAGGTGTTTCGTAATATAGAATATTTACAAGGTGTTTCATAATATAGAATATTCACAAGGTGTTTCATAATATAGAATATTCACAAGGTGTTTCAAAATATAGAATATTCACAAGGTGTTTCATAATATAGAATATTCACAAGGTGTTTCATAATATAGAATATTCACAAGGTGTTTCATAATATAGAATATTCACAAGGTGTTTCATAATATAGAATATTCACAAGGTGTTTCATATAGAATATTCACAAGGTGTTTCATAATATAGAATATTCACAAGGTGTTTCATAACTTTGACACATTTAATTTTTTCTTTAATAACTTTTTAAATTTTTGTTATAGTTATATTATACACTTGCTTAGAGGGAAACTATTTGAAGTGCTATTAGGAACCTTCTCGTGTAATAGAATCATATTTAAAAAATTAAAAACCTTTTTAATGAAAGACCTCTCTAATCCCAAATTATACTTTTTTATTCACTTAGTATTTGTATAAAGCAGAAGATTTAGAATTATTTTAAGAACATGACAACAACAAAAAAAGACTTGTGTGTAACTCGATGCTGAATCCTTTCTATGCACAGTCTAATCTTGTGTAAAGTCCTATCTATGTAAAGTCCTATCTATGAAGACTCTTCTCTTGTTTAAAGTCCTATCTATGTAAAGACCTATCTATGCAAAGTCTAATCTTGTGTAAAGTCCTATCTATGTAAAGTTCTATCTATGTAAAGTCCTATCTTTATAAGTCCTATCCACGTAAAGTCCTATCTATGTAAAGTCCTTTCTATGCACACTGTTCTCTTGTGTAAAGTCCTATCTATGTAAAGTGCTATCTATGTAAAGTGCTATCTATGTAAATTCCTATCTATGTAAAGTTCTATCTATGTAAAGACCTATCTGTGAAAAGTCTGCTCTATGTAAAGTCCTATCTATATAAAGACCTATCTAAGTCCAATGTATGCACAGTTCTTTCTTCCGAAAAGTCCTATCTATGTAAAGTCCTTTAAAGTGCCCTATCGTTGAAATTAAGAGTTCATTATGATACATAAGAAATGTCACATTTACAAATATCCTATCTATGTAAAGTCCTGTTTTGTAATGTTATACTCCTATCTATAAATATCCTTTATAGATATCCATCTTTTTGCCAAACTTAGTAAATGTCAGTCTAATTCCAAATGTTTAAAATTAAGTCTCAATAAAATTCTTCCTACCGTGTTTACTGTGTGGTGTATTTGCTGTAAGTAAGGATGCTCAGACTATGATTTGTTGTGAATAAAGGCCTCCTCACTCCTCCCAATATATATATGAGATGTTAGGAACATTGTACGCTAACTTGTGTACTCAAACACACCTCTTGTCCCCATTCCCGAAAATTGGATGATTTTTCAAAATCTGAAAACCACCCTAAAAATCACATTTTTCATTGTAAAAAGTAAAATTTTTGTAATATTTCATAAAATAAACATTATACGCTAACAAGTGTACTCAAACAGACCTATTGTCTAATAATTTAAATAATTTTTTTGCCACTCTTTACATAACCTCGTAACTGTTGTAAAAATATACACTTTTGCTATTTTCATATGAGGAATATTGTACGCTTATTAATGTACTCAAACCCACCCCTTGTCTAAAAATTAGATATTTTTTTGTGAAATGTTTGTGGAAGAAGAAAATATTCTATTAGAAATTATTGTTTTTTGTTTTAAAAAAAACTTTTATTTTAGCACAATTGTACGCTCGCTTGAATAGAGTTTTTTTTCAAACGTTCAAAAAAATTGATATTGTTTCTTCTCAAAAGTATTCTTCATTTTTCATTTTTTTTGTTCTTTTTCTCACTGACCAGACCGATTGTTTGGTAAGGTCGATTTTAGTAAAATTTGTCTGTTAAAGAAAATTGTTCTGTCAGCAAAAAAAACGATTCCCATCTCTAGCTGTAAACCTATGATTCCCATCTCTAGCTGTAAACCTATGATTCCCATCTCTAGCTGTAAACCTATGATTCCCATCTCTAGCTGTAAACCTATGATTCCCATCTCTAGCTGTAAACCTATGATTCCCATCTCTAGCTGTAAACCTATGATTCCCATCTCTAGCTGTAAACCTATGATTCCCATCTCTAGCTGTAAACCTATGATTCCCATCTCTAGCTGTAAACCTATGATTCCCATCTCTAGCTGTAAACCTATGATGCCCATCTATAGCTGTAAACCTATGATTCCAATCTCTAGCTGTAAACCTATGATTCCCATCTTTAGCTCTAAACCTATGATTCCCATCTCTAGCTGTAAACCTATGATTGTGAAAGTAAAGAAATTTTATTGCTATTATTGTAATTATTATTATTACAATTATTATTACTATTAAATTTATTTTCATTATTATTTATTTGATTATCTATATCGATTTTACAAAACGTCTTATCTTCATTATCGTTTTATTTCTATCACTATGTGTATATTTACTTTTTTAAAATATTGATATTGTTTTGACACCATGTTGAGCAATACAGTATACATGGTACATTTCAGTTTATTTCATGTACAGTGCAGTACAGTACAAATACAGGCAAAACAGGATTGTACACCAAATGAATGATTCTAGTGAAATTTATGTATATAGGGCATTGCCTTCATCCAAGGTACTGATGCAAGGAAAGTTAGTTGCGGTCGTCTATACTCTGCGTACATATTGAAACCAGTTCTCTCTGGGCGGAATTTGTAAACAAGAATAGATGCATCGTCAGTGTTCGTCTGGTATCCGAGGAGGTTATAAGCATTTAATTTGATAATTTTGAAAATTCACATAGTATTTTCCTGTGGCTATAGATTATTTCATAGATTATTTTTGTGAAAATGGATTCCATGTCAGGGTGTGACATCCGTCTTGTGTTTACTTTTCCGCCCAAAGTGCATTACACTGCAGTACAGAAAATGCGTACACCTCTCTGAAATAACTTTCCTTGCATAAGTAACTTGCCTTCATCCATCCCTGTCCCTAATGCGTACACAATCTGTATACGGTGTAGAATGATCTCAACGGTTTTGCATCGGTCTTGTAATTTCTTACAACGATCATTTTCGTTTTTACACTTCAGGTTAAAAAATCCTTTTGGTTCTAAACGAAACCTTTAGTAGTAATTGTTTCAAAAATTACAAAACGGGGTATGTTTTTGTTTTGTTTTATGTGTCATCGTTAACAAAAAGTACAAATCCATGTACGAAAAAACGGAAGAAAATGGTATCCCAACCCAACACTTTCTATTATTAAAATCAAGATCTTGAGATGGTTGACAATAGAAAATCAACTTGCAGGGAAACAGCTGTAAATGTGTAATGTATAAATGAACGGGAAATAGCTGTAAATGAACAGGAAACAGCTATAAATGAACAGAAACAGCTGTAAATGAACAAGAAGCAGCGCTTTAAATGAACGGGAAACATCTGTAAATGAACTGGAAGCACCTGTAAATGAACGGGAAACAACTGTAAATGAACGGGCAACAGCTTTACATGAACAGAAACAGCTGTAAATGAACGAGAAACAGCTGTAAATGAACGGAAAACAAGCTTTAAATGAACGGGAAACAGCTGTAAATGAAGAGGAAACAGCTGTAAATGAACGGGTAACAGCTGTAAATGAACGGGAAAAAGCTGTAAATGTGCGGAAACAGCTGTAAATGAACGGGAAACAGCTGTAAATGAACGGGCAACAGCTGTAGATGAACAGGAAACAGCTGTAAGTGAACGGGAAACAGCTGTAAATGAACGGGCAACAGCTTTAAATAAACAGAAACAGCTGTAAATGAACAAGAAACAGCTGTAAATGAACGGAAAACAAGCTTTAAATGAACGGGAATTACAGCTGTAAATGAAGAGGAAACAGCTAAATGAAGAGGAAATAGCTGTAAATGAAGAGGAAACAGCTGTAAATGAAGAGGAAACAGCTATAAATGAACAGGAAACAGCTGTAAATGAACAGGAAACCGCTGTAAATAAGCGGGAAACATCTGTCATGAACAGAGATTTCTAACTGTCTTCAGTACTCCCCCCCCCTCCCTTATAGGCATGGAACCAAAAAATATATGTGTGATTGCAGGAGGATATAGTGTACATTAAAGAGCAAAGAATCAGACAAAAAATTGATGATATATATTTGAACATATTTAAATTTTCCATTCAGTACGTAGGGAAAATACTAAAAACATTATAGTTTTTATATATTTATTGAGACTGGGTGTGTGTGTGTGTGAATACACTAGTAAGCGTACAATGTTCCTAGTCCCTCCATATATATTATATATAATATATAATATATATAATAAATTTATTATTCAATCAAATAAAAGATTCATCTTCATACATGGTGTCCCATATCAAATCAGACCTCGTCAATGGGTCTAAATTACGATTTGGGGGATAAATCAGAAAATTTAAGAAAAATCAATCATTTAAAAAAATTTAATAAGGCTGAAAGAAAATTTTTTGCAGAAAATCCTAGATTTTTTAGTATTATGTGCGTATTTTGGCGTTAAAGATTGGATATAATCTAATATGATATGGGGCGCTCTGTATATACAGGGTGTCCCAAAAAACATGGGAATTCAGTGACGAATTCGATATCGTCTTTTTAAATAATTCTTTGATTTAGTATAGTGATACCAACTGAGAAAGCTTTAATCTGTAAGAGTTTCGTCTGCTATGTTTACATTTTGTTTGTTTATGTTTTGACTGCATACGGTTGTACTTAGTAAAACAAGAAAATTGCAGTATACAAACAGAGAAAACTTGTCCGTCTTCACTGTTCATCTTGCAGAGACATTATAGACACATCTTTACAGTCTTTTACCCTTTTCATAAAATAAACTCTAGCAGACATAATAATATTATGGCTTTTGAAATTAGGTATTACAATGCTAATTCATAGCAAAGACGATATACAATTCGTCACTGAATTCCCATGTTTTTTGGGACACCCTGTATATAAATCTTGGGACTAGGATCATTGTACGCGTACTGTGTACTCAAACACACCCCTTGTCCCAGGAAAAATATATAAAACTAGCTCTAAAAATTATAGGACAATATAAAATAATTATGCAATAGGTTTTTTTTGCTGGCCCCTCTTATAGATTTTTTTTCTCCGTAATTCTGAACTCAAAATTAAGTCTGTAAACATAAATATAAATTTTAAAAAATCCACATTTTTACCTGGTGAAATGTTTCACTTTTAACCATCGTTTTGCGTTGCTAAAAAATCTACAAATATTAATAAATTTGCTAAATTTTTTGTTATATTATATTTGTTTTATTATATAATATACAAAGAGAAAATGCTCCCTGACAGAGCAAACATATAAAGTTTAGAATAGACGATGGGCGTAAAGCGCCATGTGAGCCTCGTATATATGTTTATATTCAGATGGAACTAGTTACCATGTTCTCACCTCTAAAACTCTTTTTTGTAATTTTTTGTGATTTTTCAACACATTTTAGGCACTATGATTTACATCTTACCGGTCATCCATCTTAATTTAATCATTGGGAAAGATATTGAGTAGAATAGTGTTATAGATGTCTAGTGTGTAACCGAATAATATTTTCTCTCAGAATTGTGTGCTTAAAATTAAAACTAGAGGCGCTACAAGGTCCAAAAGACGTACCAATAATAAATTTTACAATCTCCTTCAATATTGTGGTGTGTCAAACTCTCCAATTTTTAAAAATTGAACATATTCTTTTTGTTGTATTTTTTCCAGTTTGGTAATTGGTAATCTATGTTTTGAACGTCTGTGTTGGGATTTTATACAAAGTTTGTGTCCTCTGTTGATAGATTTAAATTGTTATAATTGTTCAATTAAAAAGAATTATCTAAATTGAACAATATCATCATAATTCATAGTTTCCTTTCACTGTTCCCATTACAATTCAATATATTTTACAGTGAGAACCAGAAAACAACATTAAAACAATATTTAAATGTATTTGATGTTCCTATACAGTTTTAAAATGTCTAGTATCTTATTTATCAAATCATATTATACAAAAAAAAATATTTAAAAATTTATGTAGATACTATGTATATCACCTTGATCCTTGTAAGAATGTTGTTAAATGTTGTTAGACTTATGTTAGAAATATGTTAGAATGATGTTCAAATTTTGTTGGAATAACGTTAAAATGATGTTAGAATTATATTAGAATGTTGTTAGACTTATGTTAGAAATATGTTAGATTGTTGTTAAAATTTTGTTAGAATTATGTTAGAATGTTGTTAGACTTATGTTAGAAATATGTTAGAATGTTGTTAAAATATTGTTAGAATTATGTTAGAATTTTGTTAGAATTTTGTTCGAATTTTGTTAGAATGTCGTTAGAATTTTGTTAGAATTATATTAGAATGACGTTTGAATGTTTGTTAGTATATTGTTAGAATGATGTAAGAATGTTGTTAGTATTATGTTAGAATGTTGTTAGAATTATGTTAGAATGTTGTTAGAATGATGTTAGAATTATGTTAGAATGATGTTAGAATTATATTAGAATGTTGTTAGAATATTGTTAGAATTATGTTAGAATGATGTTAGAATGATGTAAGAATGCTGATAGAATTATGTTAAAATTATTTTTTTCTTAAAATTTTTTTTTTTTTCACGGTCAACGCCGGGACCTTCAGCTAGTATTTTATAAAGTTACAATTTTGTTTGTTTGTTTGTTTGTTTGTATGTCCGACCATAACTCATGAATCCGGCCCTTGACTGATTTGCCTCAAATTTTAATTGGGGAAACTCGGGAGATTGACAGGAATGTTTTTAGCTTGGTTTTGAGATTCTCAGTTAAAAGGGCAAAATAGCAAAATCTTTATTTAGGACCAAGCGCGGGTAAACGGCGGGAGTAACAATGAGTACCCTGGGCAACGCTGGGTTCTCAAGCTAATTGTGCGTAAAAACATTCTTCTCAAATTTTGCAAACTTTTAAAGATTGATTTAATTTCAATTTAATGTTGGAGGAAAGTATAGAAATGGGTTGCTTGCGTGCTGGTAAAATATACACTTTCCAGGTTCAAGTTTGGACTTTAATTAAATAGATCTTATTCAGAGGCGGGAACCTTTGGACCGAGTTTCGTTAATCCTGAGCTGAGATTTAAAAAACTTAAACCCAAGTAAAACCCGGTATTATTGCCTCTTTAAACATAAGTAGAGCTCAAGCCAAGACTCGAGTTTATGGTAGACTTGGGGTTTGTAAAAACCTAATCGACTTGGGTTTCAACTCTTGAATAATCGGAGTCTCCTAAACCTGAAGATTGTAAATTTCGTAAATACTATTTTATTTTTACATTTAAAATATCCGGAATTATCTGAATTGCTAAAATTGTCTAGATTTCTAAAATAATCAAACTATGGAAATAATATAAATATGTGACGTTTAGGTTTTTAAAATTTACACTGAGCCAATTAATTTCTATCAGCTGATTTGCTGATTGCATTTAGCAAATATCCAGCTCTCTCATTGGTCCATTCAAAACCAATTAGAATCATTGGTTCTAATTGTTGACCCGAGCTGCCAGACGGAAGGGTCAATGTTAGGGTTTATTTTTAAAATTTCAGCTCTGAACACTTGATCTCAACATCCAATGTGATCCTAATTCGTATTAACGGTATATGACAATTGCGGGATATATAAAAGGGATTAAATGATCCTGTATGATCTGCATAAGATATAGATCAATGCTTGATCCCGACATTAACAAGAGTAGAGTTCCGCCGCTTCAGTTTTCTCACAAACCTTATTAAAGGGACTGCTAACGTAATTTCAAGTGATCATCCATGAAAAGATGACAATGCGGCCGATTTCCAACAGTAACCTCGAATCCTCTATCTGATTAATAATGTGGAAGATATTATCGTTATTCTAGTTTTTTTTTCTAGTGTTTGATTTTGATAGTTCCAATATATTTTTCTGCAGTAGAAATGTAGAGAAACCACAATTGAAAATAATCCGTTTTTAAAATTATAATTTAAACATTGCAAAATCTTTTTCATACGGGTTCAGACACAGCTTTACAAAATACCCTTGTGAATCGGGCATTGCCATTTTTGTTAGAGGGTCACTTAAAATTACGCTCACAGTCCCTTTAAGCATAGAGTCTGAAATGGCGAGGTTTATGAAGGGTGCACTTTAGTATACTATAAGGAGCAACAAACAAAGGTTGGATAATAATAAATAAGTGCGGGGAATAATATCAAGTAGATGATGTTTTCATTTATAAACCTTTATCACAGCTTTCTTTGAGTCAGTTTCGGTGTAGGACTGAACAGATAAAATATAAAGTTAAAGTTTTTTTCCCTTTTGTTAATTCAAGGAATTTTCCTACCTTCCCCTGTTCCTTATCCCTCTCCTTCCCTTGTTAATTATCCCTCTCCTTCCCTTGTTCTTTATCCCTCTTTTCCCCCTGTTACTTATCCCTCTCCTTCCCCTGTTCCTTATCCCTCTCCTTCCCTTGTTCCTTATCCCTCTCCTTCCCCTGTTCCTTATCCATCTCCTTCCCCTGTTCCTTATCCCTCTCCTTCCCCTGTTCCTTATCCCTTTCCTTCCCTTGTTCCTTATACCTCTCCTTCCCCTGTTCCTTATCCCTCTCCTTCCCCTGTTCCTTATCCCTCTCCTTCCCCTGTTCCTTATCCCTTTCCTTCCCTTGTTCCTTATACCTCTCCTTCCCCTGTTCCTTATCCCTCTCCTTCCCCTGTTCCTCATACCTCGCCTTCCCCTGTTCCTTATACCTCGCCTTCCCCTGTTCCTTATACCTCTCCTTCTCCTGTTCCTTATACCTCTCCTTCCCCGGTTCCTTATACATCTCCTTCCCCTGTTCCGTATCCATCTCCTTCCCCTGTTCCTCATACCTCTCAATTCTATGTTACCTATATCTCTCCTACCAGGGGGGATGCATTCGGTTTCTTCTATTTAAATTCAATTCAATTATATATAATTCAACTGTCTTTTTACTAACGTAGATGTCTTCTTATCCTTTTTCGCTTAAAACGCACCCCTTTAACTAAGTATATATAAGAAAAAAGACAACTCACTTTACCCTGTTATGTTTCTACCCTCCATTCTTTCTTCCTGATCCAAAAATAAACATGATTGAACTACACGACACATAGTTTGACAAAGTAGTGAAAGCTTCTTTTGAAACTTTATCATAAAGTTTTTCCGCTTTTTGCTAAAGTTAACCTGCGGTTCCCTGAAAGAGACTGCTGAGGAAATTTTAATTTACCCTTCTTTTTTGAAAATGGATATGACGGTGCCCTTGCAAATTTTATTTTATCTTTGTCGAATCTTAAAAATGGTTGAATTAAATAAATTGTCTATGTTTGCATAAAATTTGCAATTGCAAATAGCTGTCACAAAGAAACCACAATCAGTGTACTGTGTACAGTCCCTTTTATCTATTCTGTATTAGTTTTTTTAGACTATACAATTTCCAGCTAATTATAATCAGAGTTCACCGGTTAGTTGTAAATAGACTTTTCTAGTAGCAACTACAGGGTGTAAATTTCTTTAAATAATTGAAATTTTCATAAGAAAATACAGGGTGAAAAATATAATTTTCCCAGAAAAAATAATGCGGTGAATAATTAAATTCAAAACTACAGGGTCGAAAACAATTTGAATGCTGGATTTTTTATAAATAAAATTATAAGGTGAAGAAGTAACATTTTCTAGAAGATATTAAAGCGTACACATTTGAACTTTTCTGGAAGAAAAAACAGGACTAATACTGGAATTTTTTTGAAAAAACAGGGCTAGTACTCAAATTTTTCTCAAAAAAAAACAAGGCTAATACTGGAATTTTGCTGAAAAAAACAGGACTAATACTATATTTTTTTCTAGAAGAAAAAACAAGGACTAATACTGGAATTTTTCTAGAAGAAAAAACGGGACTAATACTTGAATTTTTCTGGAAGAAATTCTAAAAGGAAAATACCTCTCAGTTGTACAGGGGTGTATATTTTCTTCAAAAAAATAATTTCCCACCCCGAAAGAAGTTATCGGAAAGAATCTACAGAACAAGTGTTTTCCAGAAAAAAAAATATAGGGTAAGTACCTAAGATTTATTGCGAAAAAAGATTTGTGAGAAGGATTTGAACTACGTTACTGGGACAGTTCAACCGCTTATCTTTTAAGTGAATTTTGAACCGGTGATTCCAGATTTGAGCCAGTAGGCACTTGAGAGATAGTTGAAACGACGGTTGGTAGTTCAGCAACTTCTCTCCAATTCATAAAGTTCCGTGCTAGAAGAAATAATTGATTTTTTGTAAAAATGATAACATTATTAGTACTTAGTTCAAATTAATGTATCAGTTTTACAGGAACAAAGGAAGACGAAAATCAATTTATTGGTTTCTTGTTAGAACTACTGTATACATGTGTTTGGTGTAATTGCAGTACAAATACAAATAACCTTTAAAAAATGTTGATTTATGAAAATATATTCACGACACGGACTGTAGTAAATGCCGTACTCTTAAAAATGGTTTCAGAACTGTATCAATCCAGGTGCGACTTGTTAGCTATCAATGTCAACAGGGACGCAAGCTCAGCTATCAATGTTAACAGGGACACAAGCTCAGCTATCAATGTCAACAGGGACACAAGCTCAGCTATTAATGTCAACAGGGACATAAGCACAGCTATCAATGTTAACAGGGACACAAGCTCAGCTATCAATGTCAACAGGGACACAAGCTCAGCTATTAATGTCAACAGGAACATAAGCAAAGCTATCAATGTTAACAGGGACACAAGCTCAGCCATCAATGTTAACAGGGACACAAGCAGAGCTATCAATGTCAACAGGGACATAAGCTCAGCTATCAATGTCAACAGGGACACAAGCTCAGCTATCAATGTCAAGAGGGACATAAACACAGCTATCAATGTCAAGAGGGACATAAGCTCAGCTATCAATGTCAAGAGGGACACAAGCTCAGCTATCAATGTAAAAACTGACACAAGATTTCATGCGACCAATGCCAAACCAATGGACACGATTTTATCAGCTATCAATGTAAAAAAAGACACAAGCTCAGATATCAATGTCGAAACGGACACAAGCTCTGAAGTGATTAATGCCAAACCGATGGGCACGATCTTATCAGCTCTTAATGTCAACACGGACACAAGCTCAGCTATCAATGTCAAAACGGACACAAGCTCTGAAGTGATTAATGCCAAACCGATGGGCACGATCTTATCAGCTCTTAATGTCAACACGGACACAAGCTCAGTTTGTTTGTTTCAACGAGGACCAAATTGCTTCTATCACCGTAATCAAAGCAAAATCTATACTAACTAATGTGTATTTATATATATATATGTTACAAGTTAACGTTAATCGACGTAATTACAAGTTTTACGTCAATATGCATATATACAGCGTAGTTTAAGTTTAATGGACATATTTACAAGAGTAGCGCGGATGAATATAAACGTAGTTAAGCTAGCCACTGACATAGTTATAACTATAAGTTAATCACAATACAGGTTTACAGAGGTAACTAGGCTAATCACATAGCGTAGTTTATGATAAGCGCATTTAGATTTACAGACAATGTACAAGGTAATACTTCTGGACATGTAACAAATATGGGAATTACTGTATTTATTAGAGGACGACCTGGATTTAAGAAATCATTTAGTTTGTTTGTCTGAACATTAAAGTTTGAAATATTGGATTCGACTTAATAGACTTTTCTGGTAAAGACATTTTTAATAGGACCCCCTTCCCCATATTTTCATAGTTAAGGAAAAATTATGCAAATATAAATGAAGGTTGAAGGAGCCTTCCATACACAAACTTATTACACTGTTGTCTACAGTATACAAGGTTTTCCATAAATGATGAGACTTCAGGGACGACTGCACAGAAATTTCTAGTCTTCTTTCTTCCCTAAATATTGAAATAATTTTCCTTCAATGAAAGATTCCTGAGGGAAAGTTTAAGATCAACATTTGAAACAAGATCGTCGGGATTTTAAAGTTTTAGGTCTGCGGTAAAGTGTGGGTAACCCTGAATTAAACAAATTGAGATCCAAAAAAGGGAATAAATTGTTCCTTTATTCTGCTTTTTTGCTAATTCAAATTTTGAAACAAACACGTTCATGACTCTTTTTAAAAAAAAATTCAGTTGCAAATTTCTCATTTGTAGCAAAATTAAATTTTTAAAACAACAAGCAAAGACGGGGAGATTTCCATTTTTTTCTGGTCCTCACTGTATCAAAAACTATATATTCCCCTAAGCTTAATTCTCGTGCTAAGTTAGTGAAAAAAATTACAGTTCTAGTTTGAGCCTGAGTCATACCATAACATTGTTTACAAATATATAAACTACACAAGACACAGACAAAACAATATTTCAACGATTTTCAATCAAAGGAACTGTTTAAGGTATTGCAAGTGATTCGACGATTCACAATGCCGGTACCCAATACACTTGTTTTAAGTTCAACATGATTAGCGCCATCTTATAGTGTATTCTGAATAAACATCCTTAATATAACTAGTGTAGTAGTATATATACTCTTCATTGTAAATATTCCTCTTTATAAGTAGTATATATACTCATCATTGTAAATATCCTCAATATAAGTAGTATATTTATATTATCATTGTAAATATCCTCAATATAAGTAGTATATATACTCATCATTGTAGATATACTCAATATAAGTAGTATATATACTCATCATCCTCAATATAAGTAGTATATATACTCATCATTGTAAATATCCTCAATATAAGTAGTATATATATACTCATCATTGTAGATATACTCAATATAAGTAGTAAATATATACTCATCATTGTAAATATCCTCAATATAAGCAGTATATATACTCATCATTGTAAATATCCTCAATTTAAGTAGTATATTTAAATTATCATTGTAAATATCCTCAATATAAGTAGTATATATACTCATCATTGTAAATATCCTCAATATAAGTAGTTTATTTATATTATCATTGTAAATATCCTCAATACAAGTAGTATATATACTCATCATTGTAGATATACTCAATATAAGTAGTATATATACTCATCATTGTAAATATCCTCAATATAAGTAGTATATATATACTCATCATTGTAGATATACTCAATATAAGTAGTAAATATATACTCATCATTGTAAATATCCTCAATATAAGTAGTATATATACTCATCATTGTAAATATCCTTATAAGTGCCACAAATTAGGTCTTCCTTAAGTCCTTAAGTAACAGCATGATAATTCTGCTTATGCCACCTTGATAATTGTTATGTGATATATCGAAATATATTTTCAAAACTGAGTTTCCCAAACAGTCTAAACGTCTAAACTTTATACCAGTAAGGAATGAGTACAAATAATTCTTGTTTATTTCAAGGTTCGTATATATTTTTATGATTCCTTATAAAGACCAAGGTTTTTAAGTTACCTTTGTAAATATTTGATGACGCAAAATAGATTAAAAGAAACAAACGAATACATTGGAAATTCTATAAATTAGAAAAAGTTAGATCAGTTACATCGTAGTGTTTCCCCTGCAAATCAAAACTTCTTGCGCACAAATTACACATTCCAATATATACAGGGTTAACCACAATGCATGAGACTTCAATGACGACCCAAAACAATTGTGTGTTTTAATTGATTACTTAAAACTTGGCAAAAAGAAGTAAGTTTTTACCACAGTGAACATCGAATAAAAAAAGGACTAAAAAATTCCGTACAGTCGTCTCTGAAGTCTCGATCATCCATTGTGGGTATCCCTGTAAATCCTATCTGTAGGGTTATGACACAATATCATAATAATGAACACAGAACAGGTGGAGAAATGGAAGAAAGCTGTAGAAATGGTAAATCCTCAAAACATCAACGAAAATATGCATTTTTCATTTTTTAGTTTGGACTTTAAAATTAAAATAAAGGAACTGGAAATCTGCATCACACTTTAATTTTCTAATCTTTGCATTTTTGCAATCTCAGCGGAAAACTTTAGAATGGTGGATATCGAGATTAATGCTTGATCCTCTCTTTTTCTTAATATCGAGACTAACCTAATCTTGTAATCCTGAAAAGTGTATAAATTCAACCAATCAGAGTCGCGTATATGAAGCTGATAAATTTGAAATTTTCCGCGCCATTTAAGATTATATACAGAAATGGGAGGAACTCTCTAATTTAGAAAACCGGTTTTTGATTTTTCTCTACTATTTCCAAGAAAGAACGGTTTAAGAAGTTTGTCCATTGATCCATTGGATACTCAGATTAAGTAATCGGGATTAAGGATATCTCATTCTAAAGTTTTCAGCTCTGATTCTGTTAGCCCTATATAAAACTTTCACCATTCATAGATTGAAATATCAAAGTTATGAAAATCAGGTTGCAAAGAAAAAAATCCAAGAAAGTTAGAACCAGTGGCAAGTAATCAATTGATTGTGTATTTTTGATTTTAACCTGCGATCAATAAATTAAAGGGACTGTTAGCGTAATTTCAAGTGACCCTTCATGCAAAGGTAGCAATGATTAATTCACAACGATACCCTTAAAACATTTACCTGATGAAAAACGGGGAAGATACTGGCGTTAAAATTTCTAGGTTTAAAAGTGTTTGATTTTAACAATTTCTATATGGCTTTCTAGCAGTAGAAATGCACAAGTCAGCTTTGTAGAAACCACAATTGAAAACAAATTGATTTTTTTTAGACTTAATTAGACGAAGCTGTCAATGGCACCATTGTGAATCAGGCATTGTCATTTTTACATGGAGGGTCACTTGAAATTACTCTTACAGTCTCTTTTAGGCGACGAAAAACAAGAACCTAGGTAGTGTGGCAACTGCAAATGTTCTTCTTTCTCAAACCAATGCAAAGCCAGTGAATAGTAAGTATTACTTTTACATTGATGTTGATTTTTTTTTATATTCTATCCTACACTTTGGGATAGATTGTTAGAACTTTGAACGTTCGTTCACTACATACTATTCTTTTTCTAAATGTCAAAATGGTTTAATTTTTAGTTTCAGAATTTTTCTTAAAATTGTTGCTGAGTCGGACGATTTATAAAAATCAAAACGATTAACACATTAAAAAAACTTTCACATTTTGTAATATGGAAATAACAGAAGCACTTCTTTTTTAACTTTAATAATTTATTTTTGGATAAGGGTTGTGGGCACAAGCTCACGCATACACATAAAACGAAATATCAATAAATCTATTTCCAGTTTGTTATCAAGGTCTTTCTATTATTTTGTTCTGCTCAAGATTAGTTAAAAGTCATACATCCCAACGTTTTGTGTTGTGCCATTGTCTAAAAAACTTGACTATGGGTAACCCTGTAAACCATAGTGAACACTTATTTTGCGCGGGCTGATCTTGCTTCCTTTTTTTCCTTAGGCTTAACTATTTGGTTTGGTTAATAATATGATTTTTAATAATCGCATGAAGCGTTGATTTGCCAATGACTTGTAGAAAGCTGGATTTTCAAACATAATTGAGTTATGTTCTTTTGTCCTTTTCTCAGTCAGTCATGAAAAGTAAAAAGAAAGAAATAAGAAAATTTTTTTTTTCCTTTTAAGAATTGATTTTGTTTCTTTTGTCTTTTCTCTTCCATCTAACCTTTCCTATCTTTTTTGTTCTCTGTGTTCACTGGCTCCGTAGAAGCACTTCTAAATTACGAACATTTTATCGAAAGTATGAAAAATAATGTTAGATATATCCACAGAAGTCATATACTTTGACAACATTTTTAATATTTTAAACAAAAAGTTTTGATATGCTTCATGTTGTTTAGTATTCGAAACAAATTTTAATGTTTCCAAAAAAGAGTTTATCAATATAAAAGAATAATTCCAAAAAAGTATCATTTTGGAGAAATTTTTCGAGAATCATTTGAGACCTATGAGAGTTTTTACGGTGCATATTTGTTCAGCAAGAGCGCAAATTCAATCTTTAAAATCCACATAGCGATTTTGAGGGATGATTTAAAAAATCGGGTTTTTAAATATTATTCAATAACGACGACGAAAGATGTAGTCAAAATTCTACAGTAAACTAATTGTTTAGGAACAGGTTGAGAAAATAAAAATGAAATATTATTATCGAAAAGAAGTAATCTTATTCAGTTATTGGTATCTGTAATGTCTCACTGATCACAATATTTTCTGTAGATTTCCTGGATTTTTTCCTAAACATCTAGTTAGTTTACAGTTAATTTTTTTACATTTATTGTCGTCTTTATTTACTTATTTAAAAAAATTGATTCTCAAAAATCCAATTTTCGGATTATTATTCGCGAAATTTTCGCATTATTATTTTGCGAAACAGATTGAAGCAAAATTTCGCGAAAAAAGCAAAAATTTACGCATTTTTCGCGAGCGAACGAAATGCGAAAATGGTCGCGAAAAAATTTTTTCGCGAAATAACTTTTCCTTTTCGCTGGAAACCACTCAAAACTTGGCACAGTAGATGAAGAGCAATTTAATAGATAGTACAATTTGAAAATTAAGATTTCTTTACATTTTCCCAAATTTTGGGTTTGAGAGAAAATAAAATAGGTTAATACAGGGGTCCCTGCCATGCAACCTCTAGAAAATAATATAGATTAATACAGGGGTCCCTGTCATGCAACCTCTAGAAAAAAATATAGATTAATACAGGAGTCCCTGCCATGCAACCTCTAGAAAAAGCGTTTGCTCTTCTGAATTTACCAAAATCTTCATCAGTAGCTGAAGCTAAAGCAGCATACAAGTAAGATAATTGGGTTGTTTATTTTTACAATGAGAGCCAGAACACTCTGGAATAAGAAGATTACTTTTATACTCAAGGTATGACTTGAAATAGTCCAATGAACATAAGCCACAGCAATTGTGCAGTGTAAACAGACCAATTTAACTTAAAAAGTAATTTAATAAGTTGCTTGTAAATCATATATACCTTGTAACGACACCAAATACACTTTAGCATTGCTGCTAGGTCGTCTTTTTATTCCACAGTTTTCTGGTTCTCACTGTATATTTCTTATACGTTCTTTTTTAAGGGAATGTATAAGTTATTTCAATTTTCACTCTATTTATAGAGTAGCATATGTTTTATATATATAAATTTAGAACAATAAATATATCTTATTCATTCTTTATTAGACAAAGGTTTCAAGGGTATCATTGTGAATCTGTTGCAGCTACTTTATTAACGGAGGAACACTTGGAATTAGGTTCAAACAATCCCAACTTAAGCGCAGTAACTGAAATGCTTTATTTTTTATCTTAGTTTTAAGATTTCTAGAACAAACATTACATATTTTGTTTCAAAAAAATTATGAAATGAATAACATGTATTGCATGATTGTCCAAATTCAGATTTTTTTTTGAAATTCGTGCAAATGTAAATCATAAATCTTAATGTTTCAAAAAACTGTTTTGCATTATTTCTTTTGTATAATTGTGCCCTGAGCTTAAAACTTTAGAATGAGATATCCTTAATCCCGATTGGTTAATCAATCTGGAGATTAATAACAATCGGAGAAAAAGCATTATTTAATCTGGAGATTAAGAAAAAGAGTGGATCAAGCATTAAACTCGATATCCACCATTCAAAAGTTCCCAGCTCTGAAGTCAAAACTTTTGAGAGTGACTCTCGGGATTAAGCATCTGATGCAGATCTACGGATTTATTTAATTCATATTCGATATCCCATGGTAGTCATACCCTGTACGGTTAACTTTGATTGAGGGATCAAGCATTTATCCTTAAATTTAAACTGGCCACATTAGATATCGAGATCAAGAGTTTAAGATTAAATAATAGGTCGGAACTGTGGTTTATCGGAAAGGAATTGAATTGATCCGTCTGTAGATAAATGCTTGAACAGCATAAAAGTTCTGAAAATTTAAAAACATATTAGTTAGACATATATTTATGTCTTTTCATTGTTGAATAATTAAAATTTTCATTCCTTGGACTTTTGATAATGATGAGAATTTTAAACATTTAACCCTATTCCTGCTGGGGGGGGGTCAATTTGTAGTTTTTTTTACATAACTCAAAAAGTATTGGCTTGAGGCTGTTGAAATTTTCTGACTTTTCTTACATATCCACAGCCCTCCCTTTAGACCTAAAACCGGGCTTTAATACTAACTGCCTGAGTCCTCAGGCACACTGCCTGAATGACTGCTTTTTCCTGTAACAAACTAAATCTTTGTTTTGACCCACTTCCACTTGTCAGATTTTGATAAAATTTAGCTTTTTGGAAAGCCTTTGACATAAGGAAACGAATTGCACAAGTTTTGCGAAAAAAATGGCAAATTTTTTGCAAACAACCTGTCAAAGGAAATTTGCACATGTTTAGTTTTTCTTGATTAAAAATCAGGTTATTTAAAATTTTGCAAAAATATTTGCATATTTGAAAGGGCATGGTCAAGGGCTTTTGAAAAATGTATAATTTTTCATTTTTTGGACAAATTTTTTTTTGCAAACATTTTTACTATATAACTGGATTTTGCGATAAAAAATTCAATTTTTGCAAATTTGCAAATTTGTTTGCAGATTCTAAAAGTAGAGCACAAGAGCTTTCCAATGATGTAGATTTAGAGGGGGGGGTCAAATTGACCCCCCCCCAGCATATCCTGGTTTTCAAGTGCCCCAGCAGAGATAGGGTTAAAATGGTCTCACATTTTTAAAATAATTTTACAAACTGAAATAAAAATGCGAATCTTCATTAAAATTAGTCCCGGTTTTTTGAAAGGAAAAGTTGTGTTCCCCAGTTTCGACCTTGTCTATTTGCGGCAAAGTTGTAAAAGTTGTAAAATAATGACAAATAATGATATGTTAGATATTAGTCTATATATATATCATATCATATTACACAAACTTTATTATATTTTTCTTGGATATATATTAGGACTGTAGACCTGAATATTTCACGTGATCCTCCATTTTAAAAAGAAAGTGACATGTTTGATTCACAATGGTACGCCTTAAACCACTCTTTGAGTAACAATAAGATAGTTATTTTTAGAAAATTATTGAATTTTCTTCTCTCCACTATCAATGACAACGAATTCTTGAAAAGAATAATTCATTTTCAAATTTATAAAGACGTATATCTTATTAATATTTGATAAGACATAGGTTATCAGGGTACAACTGTAAATCGAATTTGCTTTTTTTTTCTCTAAATGGAGGGTCGCTTCGAAAAACGTCGTCTGTACCCTTAAATAAAAATTAAATTAAATGAAAAACGATTTTTCCTTTGACCCAAAAACTGTCATAAGTATTGAAATCTTTTCATCGACAAATATTTGTAATTAAAGGAACTGTAAGCGTAATTTTAATTTAATGCAAAGATGACAATACCCGATTCACAACGGTACCCCATATAGCTTTGTCTGGTCAAGATTGAATTAGATATCAACGCTTACCGTCCCTTTAAGAAGCAATCAATACTCATTGTCGTTAACAATCCATTTAAGAAAAAAGGT
Organism: Eurytemora carolleeae; assembly: GCF_000591075.1. Taxonomy (NCBI): domain Eukaryota; kingdom Metazoa; phylum Arthropoda; class Copepoda; order Calanoida; family Temoridae; genus Eurytemora; species Eurytemora carolleeae. The sequence goes on along the minus strand of NW_019396602.1, from coordinate 73,858 downwards.
GATAGCCTACGCTTCCTCTGCTTCTGCATCTGGTAAACTGGAAGAGATAAACGGAGCTTTTGTAGAGGTAATCTCTCTGTTAAAGGGAGTGTAGAGGTAATCTCTCTGTTAAAGGGACTGAAGAGGTAATCTCTCTCTTAAAGGGACTGTAGAGGTAATCTCTCTGGTACAGGGACTCTATAGGTAATCTCTCTGTTAAAGGTACTGTAGAGGTAATCTCTCTGTTAAAGGGACTGTAGAGGTAATCTCTCTGTTAAAGAGACTGTAGAGGTTATCTCTATGTTAAAGAGACTGTAGAGGTAATCTCTCTGTTAAAGGGAATGTAGAGATAATCTTTCTGTTAAAGGGACTGTATAAGTAATCTCTCTGTCAAAGGGACTGTATAGGTAATCTCCCTCTTAAAGGGACTGTATTGGAAAATGTAGTGACCCTTCATGGCATGTCTGATTCACAATTATATCATTAAAGGCTTTGTCTACTCAAAAAGGAATTCAATATTAATAATTTTGTTTTTGAAAACTGTTATTTCCATTTGTTGTTTCTCTCTTACAGTAACATGCGCATTTCTTGCTTCATAAACAGTAGAGAAATTATCAGAATTAAACACAATTAAAAATTATGAGATTTAAAATGGGGAAACATGGATGGCTTTTCCATTCTGGATGAGAGAAAGCTTTTAAGGGTACTGTTGCAAATTAGACATGCCATTCTATAATTGGAGGCTCATTTTAAATTATGCTTGAATTGATGTTCATTGGGAAAATTTGCTTTTTAACTTTTACAAGGCATAAATAATATTATACTTAAGATCGTGTTGATAAGTATGTTTGGTGAGACACCCTGTAATTGAAACCTCACAACTTTGTTTTAATCAGTATGTTTGGTGAGACACCCTGTATCTTCGACCATGCACACAAAATTGATTTAATGATGAATGTTTGGTGAGACACCCTGTATTTGCAACCTCAACCTTGATTTCAATAGAATGTTTGGTGGCCCACCCTGTATTTGCAACCACAACCTTGATTTGATTAGAATGTTTGGTGAACCACCCTGTATTTGCAACCACAACCTTGGGATTAAATAATTATCTTTGCTTACTTTTCACTTACATACTTTTCTTCTATAACCAGGGACATTAAATATTTCATTAAATATTTTATATATTTTTATTAAATCTTTGAAAAGTTAGTTTGAACCTTGTAAACAAAATTTCTAAGAAGTTGGAAAAAATTCTCAATATTTTTTTTTTCTCTGATTAGAAATTGATTAGTCCAATAAATCCTGTCTATCACACCCCTGCATTGCAGCATGAAAGCATGGCAAGAACCAATATATTATTATTTGTGAGCTGATATCTGATCAGTCAATATATTATTATTTGTATGGCAGTATACAGCGTTACACTTGATGCTATCTATTGTTTTAGTGTTTTATATTTTTCATTTTTTGAAACAGTTATTGTTAAAGTTTGAACCCAATCTCTGTTCATGAAATTGTAAATATGAATAAGTTTGCGTTCTAGTGCAAGCCTTTCTGAACGGGATACGACGTTAAAGTCTTGTTTTTTAAAAAAAAGATTTTAGGTAAGTTCAACAATAATATTTCTGCAAGATTAGACAGTCACACAGTTGTTCAGCGCTCCGTAAATAAAAAAACTTAATATTTTTGCTCGGATTTTAACATACAATCTTTTAAGACAAAACGGGACAATGTCCCTTTTTAATGAAAGTTTTTTGAGTTCAACATCACGTTAAACTAAGGTATATTTCAACATCACGTTAAACTAAGGTATATTTCAACATCACGTTAAACTAGGGTATATTTCAACATCACGTTAAACTAAGGTATATTTCAAGAAAGATGGAATTCCAAATGATTTAATCATAACTCCTCGTATTGGAGAGCTATTGTAAAGAAGAAAAATGTCCTTTATGTCTGTGATTTCTGACTAGCTTACTAGTTTGTATTGACAATAATATGTTGTTCAGATTATTGAGTATTTCCAACAGAAGGCTCTACAGCAGGGGAGTGAGGATCCAGAAAGTGCCGAGATATTACAGAAATGTGAAGAATATTTGCCAGGACAGGTCAAAACTGATTTAAAGGGACTGTTCGGGAATTAAAAAAGATATTTTCAGAAAAATTAAATTTAAAAAGGAAATCATACAATTGTAAAATAGGAAGACGACTGTCAGACTTAAGTTGTGATGAACATGAAACAGAGTAGCAGTTGTGCAATGTACACAGACCCATTTAAAATTTTTAATTTTACAAAATGTGAAGAATATCTGTCAGGACATGAAATTACACATTTCATGGTTCTGTGTACACTGCACGTGAATAATTTGAAAACATAACTTGATTTTGATTGTCGTCTTCCTCGTCTACAGTTTTCAGTTTCCAACAGATTGGTTTTTATTGTAATTGAAAATCAGTTACGATTGATTGATTGCGTTTTAAATTTGCATTTTAAGAAAATATTTTGAACAAATGAACCTAAAATGTGAAAAAATCAAATATGCATAATTTTATTGAAGGTTAAAGCTAAGAGTGGAACCCTGGTAATAAAACTAAAGCACAATGGAGCAGTTTGGAAGAAAGCAATAAAACAAAAGTTTCCCGGGGCCATTAATGTTAATGCTTCAAAAAGTAGTTCCAAGGCAAAATCAAGAAAAATACGATCGGAGAGAGGTAAACTTAGAAATATATTATTTCATTTATCAAGAAATGGGTGAATAACTATTTGTAACCTTTTCATAATGGTTTTTAGACAGAATTATTCTCATTAACAAAAAGATTCAAGACTTTTTTAGGGTAAACTTTGTCCCAAGCTTTAGCAAAGAATACAAAATAACAATCTTTTTGTAAAAGCAGAAGTCAAAGAGAGTTAATTTAAATTTTATAATTATTTTAATTATTAAATATTCCATAACACAGCGAACTTGAAATTATAGCACAATGATTACATTATGCACTATAGCAATGCAAATTTTTCAGTCGTTGAGTAAAGCTTTAATATATTCGGTATCTGAACTATCGTTCTATTATTATTTTATTTGTTTTTGACTGAACGTATACTCAGCGCAGTATAGTTAGTCTAGTAAAAACGCTAACAAACGATTTTAAAGTTGCTTTTTCTCGGTGTGCGTCTGACAAAAATAATAACGATCGTTAACGTTTTTGTTCGTTTTGAAAAAAGGATCGTTCGTTTCGAAATATCGTTTGTTAACGCAAACAAACCAACGATAAACGATTGTTTGGTTTAGGGAATACAGAATCGGCTAAATTTGTTTTAACTTGGCGACCCTCAAACGATTATATTCATCTTAAAGTTAATCTTCAAGTCACCGAGTCTACACTTTTGGTAAGTCTATCATTCTTTTTTTGTGAAATCTTTTTTGACATTTTTGTTTTAGCACTCTTTTTTTGCTGTATGAAATTCTAATTTGATCACTTTTTATTTTAGAAGGATCTGCTAAATTTTTCCAAATCAATAAAGAAGAAAATTCGTCTTTTTTGGTCGGAAAAAGAAAAAAAACCTTTGCTGTAAAATAAAAAATTTAAGTGTACAAAAAATAACAAAAAATACTCCAAGAAAAAGCAGGCACCAAAAATGTGAAAGCGAAAATTCTAATTGATAAGAATTTTATCCATTTTTATCCACACTAAACATCCTGAAATTCATTTGACCAAAACCAGCGGATAATCTAGTTATATTTGTACATGAAACATTGAAATTAAATATGATAATTTCACTTATTAAACTACTTCAATATCGTCTTCTTATTCCATAGTTTTCTTGGTTGTATTATCAGGTATCTGGTCAAAGCTATATCCTATGGGCTACAGAGAACTATGGATCAATGTGTAAACTAGCAGATGATATTGTTGCCAAGGAAGGAGAAATCAAGGTTAATTTGTCATATATTTATTGTTATATTTATAAATATTAAATGTACATTTGGGAAATGGAAAGATTATGGCTATTCAGAGATCATTGTTTCATCATTGATATTTGTAAAATTAGACTGTAAAGTCGTCTGGTTAATTGTAAATTATTTGGGTCTTTCTGATCATAACAGTTAATTAGGAGTTAAAACCAACTGCCCTGGTCCCCAGGCTACTGCCTGAATACATACTTATTACCAACTAAACTAAATCTCTGTTGAGACCCAGATTTCAATTTTTAAAATCTTGATAGCAAATTGTATTTGATTGTAATAAATCTGATTTGATCCAGGAAGAAATCCCCGAAATTGATGATTCGGAGAAAATGGATGAAATAATTAAATGTTTAAGGTTAGTCTAGATTATCCTTTTTTATTTCAAAGTATATTTTTTCATTCTAAATAACTAACTGCATGCATTGAATATAAAACAATAAAAAACTAGAAAAATTACTTTAAAAGGAGCATTGAAGGAAACTTGAATCAGTTGTCCAGAAAAACTGAAACTTTGGAGGAAACCCAAAGGTAGCTTTAAATTAAACCAGAAAACACAATGATAGGTTGAAATTAAACCTAAAAACCCAAAGGTAGGTTGAAATTGAACCTGAAAACACAATGATAGGTTGAAAATAAACCTAAAAACCCAAAGGTAGGTTGAAAGTTTACCTAAAAACCCAAAGGTAGGTTGAAATTAAACCTGAAATCCCAAAGGTAGGTTGAAATTAAACCTGAAAACCCAAAGGTAGCTTTAAATTAAACCTAGAACAAAGGTAGGTTAAAATTAAACCTGAAACCCCAAAGGTAGGTTGAAATTATACCTGAGTGAAAACCCAACGGTAGGTTGAAATTAAACCGGAAAAACCAAAGGTAGGTTGAAATTAAACCTGAAAACCCTAAGGTAGGTTGAAATTAAACCTGAAAACCCAACGGTAGCTTTAAATTAAACCTGAAAACCCAAAGGTAGGTTGAAATCATACCTGAGTGAAAACCGAAAGGTAGATTGAAATCATACCTGAGTGAAAACCCAAAGGTAGGTTGAAATCATACCTGAGTGAAAACCCAAAGGTAGGTTGACATTATACCATAAAACCCAAAGGTAACTTTAAATTAAACCTGAAACCCCAAAGGTAGGTTGAAATTAAACCTTAAAACCCAAAGGTAACTTTAGATTAAACCTGAAAACCCAAAGGTAGGTTGAAATTATACCTGAAAACCCAAAGGTAAGTTGAAATTAAACCTTAAAACCCAAAGGTAACTTTAGTTGAAATTAAACCTTAAAACCCAAAGGTAACTTTAGATTAAACCTGAAAACCCAAAGGTAGGTTGAAATTATACCTGAAAACCGAAAGGTAAGTTGAAATTAAACCTGAAAACCCAAAGGTAGGTAGAAATTAAACCTGAATGCACAAAAGGTTATAATATAACTCAAAGCTAACCTTGCAATCCAAGTATAGTTTGAAATTAAACCAGAAACCTGAAGTTAGTTTGAGCATAAAAACATAAAGGTAACCTTACAATTTTAAATTAAACTTGAAAACCAATTAATTAAATTGATTTTTTTACGATCCTAGTCGTGTGTTGCAACTTTCTGAAATTGTGTGGTCGCTACGTTTTTAGGTATGAGCCTTTTTTAACAAGTTTCTCCTTATTTACGCAACCGATAGAAACAAGATTAGTAGCATCACCATCGACAAATTTTTCATTTTTTGCGAACACTCCCTTTAATTAAGTGCTTGTTAATTAAAACTAATTTTCTTGGTAAAGAAAGAAAACTAGCAACAAATTGAAATTTTGTAACCCCTATATCTTATCAAACTGATGTCCTTTTTTTAATTCTGTGAGATCGAACCGTTTGAATTTCTTTGATCTAAATAAATCAGTTCATTTTACTTTATTTAACTGAACAAGTTTTATGCATTCAATGTTGGTACTTACAAGTTACAGAGACTGTTGTGTACTGTACACTGTGGGAGGAATGTAAACAAACCCAGTGCCCCCACAGAAGTTGAAAGGAAAGGACTAAAGCTTTGATGTTATATTACAGTCCAACAAAAAACAAGTTAATATATAAAGTTAGAACGAATACTTATGATTTTTGGCATTCTGGTCAATATGGAAAATACAATAGCAATATATTTTTATTCCACCCCTTACGCCCTTTGATGTTTTGCGGCGCCCCTGAATTCCTTGCTTTGATCTCCTCCCACTGCAGTACACAGATTTGACGCATCAGCTATGGCGGTTCCTGGTCTATATATTTCTTGGGCGTAACTTCGAGAGGCCCTTTATTCAAACCGTTAATGGTTGTTTGAACAAGACAAAGCTGAATCTCGAACATTCTATGCATAAGTTTATGAAAGTATCTATTTTCTATGCTAAATATTAAACAGCTTGTAAGCAAATACTTTAATATTCACAAAGGCTTCTATTGTTAAGTAAGTCCGTCATCATTGATCTCTCAAAGATTAATTCTAGGACTCCTAGAAACCTTTTGTCACACACTCAAACTTTCTAATCCTTAATAGTTTGAAATATCTAAGGTCCACAACATTGGGTTGCAAATATATAGGGATTAGTAAATATGAGTTTGTGACAAAGACTTATTTCCTTTCTGAAGTATTTACATGGGTTAAATAAGAACTGCATGATAATCGTAAACTTGGATGATTTAAAGTATTTCACAAGCCTCACTATTGAAGGATTCTTGAAGTTGATGTAAAACAATTAAACAGCCAGCTTACTAATCTTTCCGAACATAATAGGTATTCAATTTTATGATTTAAAAATATCAAATGTCCTCTTGGCTCGCCAAAAAGATTTAATTTTCCTTGTAATATATCTTTGAGAACTGCAGACACAAAGTTTAAAGAGCATTGCTGTGAATAGGACATGTCTCTAGGTCCCTTAACATTATGTCTACAGTCCCTTTAAATAGTCCTGAAACTTAACATTATGTCTACAGTCCCTTTAAATAGCCCTGAAACTTGACATTATGTCTATAGTTCCTTTAAATAGTCCTGAAGTTTGACATTATGTCTACTGTCCCTTTAAATAGTCCTGAAACTTAACATTATGTCTACAGTCCCTTTAAATAGCCCTGAAACTTGATATTATGTCTACTGTCCCTTTAAATAGTCCTGAAACTTAACATTATGTCTATGCAGTCCCTTTAAATAGTCCTGAAACTTAACATTATGTCTACTGTCCCTTTAAATAGTCCTGAAACTTAACATTATGTCTACAGTCCCCTTAAATAGTCCTGAAACTTAACATTATGTCTACAGTCCCTTTAAATAGCCCTGAAACTTAACATTATGTCTACTGTCCCTTTAAATAGTCCTGAAACTTAACAGTATGCCTACTGTCCCTTTAAATAGTCCTGAAACTTAACATTATGCCTACAGTCCCTGTAGATAGTCCTGAAACTTAACATTATGTCTACAGTCCCTTTAAATAGTCCTGAAACTTGACATTATGTCTACAGTCCCTTTAAATGTTCTGAGTGTTTCAGGGACTATTTAACCCTATAAAGGCTGGGGAGTCTGAGTCTATGTATAGCATGTGGTAGGGGCGTCCGATACCCCCCCCCCCCCCCCCAAAAAAGGCCTTAAAGAATAGGTATAGGGTTGAAATGCATGTTCATAGCCCAATTTGTCAAGGCCTTCCGTTTATTGAGAGACATGTCCAATTCACAATGGTACCCTTTAAACCTTTGACTGGACAACGATGAGGTAGATCCCTCATTTGTAGAGCTAAAGATTGAGAGCTGGAAGACTTGAGGTTGCTAGTACGTATACTTGCGCAGTTCTTTTATACTTAATTTCCCACTAAATAAATAAGATTATCAGAAAAATCCTTGATCAACCAAAGGTTTAAAGGCGGTTGAAAGGGTATCATTGTAAATCGAACATTCCACTCATAAATGGAATATCCCTACAAATTACACTTACAGTTCCTTTAACATGTTTTTTGTTGTATTTGAAGAGGAATGAGGGTAGAGGTTGACAGAATAAACACAAGACTGGACTCAGTGGAACTAAACCAGGAAACATCAGCGCAGGTTATCATCCGAACATTTTTAAGATTGTATTTTTTATAGCGAAATTTAAATTCAATTTTAAAAATTCCGAATTTAAAGAATTTGAGCCGAGTCTTGAGACGTGGCTCATACATGGTTGGTTCCACTTGAACTTGTATTCAGTGTTTCGATATTTGAGCCAGCGCTAAATTGGAACTGGATTTTGGCGGTTCAGCGAAACGGTTTAAATTCTTTAAATTTGGTCTTCGACTTTACAAATTGACAGTAAAATGTCTATGTTTAAAAGGATAACACAACGTGGTTGGATATAAAAATCAAGCAAGAATATGACCAAAATTAGTAAAAAAATAAAACGAAGCATTTAAATAACGTTAGATTATATGTTGTATCATTCTATGAAAATAAATTGTTCACAAATTTTTTGTCCAAAGTCCAAACAAAACATTAAGATTCTAGAAAACGTTCATATATTGTGTTAAATATTCATAATATCGTGTTTAACAATCATAAGATCGTGATTAAAGTTCATATTATCGTGATTCAAGTTCATAATATCGTGCTTAACATTCATATATCATGTTTAACGATCATAATATCTTGTTTAACTAGTATAATATCTCGATTAAAGTTCATATGGTGTTAAACAATCATAATATCATGTTTAACGATCATGATATCATGTTTAACAATTATATAAGCATATGTTTAACGATCATAATATCTTGTTTAACTAGTATAATATATCGATTAAAGTTCATATGGTGTTTAACAATCAATATCATGTTTAACGATCATGACATCATGTTTAACAATTATATAATCATATGTTTAACAATCAAAATATCGCCTTTAACGATCAGAAGAACATTTTAAATGTTAATAATATCGTTTTTAACGATCATAATTTAATGTTTAACAATCATAATATTTTGTTTACCGTTCATAGTATCATGATTAATATTCAACAAACAGTGTTTAACGATCATAATATTAGTGCCTTTACCATTTACAATATCATGTTTAACGATCCCAATTTCATAGTTAATGTTCATAACATCGTGTTCATCCTTCATCATATGGTTTTTAATGATCATGATGTTTAACAATCAGAATATCGGGTTTAACGTTCATAATATTGTGTTTAACTTTCATAACACCGTGCTTACCTTTCGTATTATCATGTTTATTTAGTCCCAACTAAAAGCGCATGCCAAGCTGGATGATCTAACTGTGAAAGCTCATGAAATTAGGGAAGAATGAATTAATGAAAAAAAGTTTAGAAAAATGTTTTGCATAGATACACCCAGTAAAAGTAAATTTGCACATTTTCATCTTTTTCTTGATAACAGATTTTGAAGATTTTGGAATTTCATAAAGAATTTATTTTTTCAAATTGTAGTTGCATGATCTAGAGCTTTCCAAAGTTATATGTACAGGGTTACCCATAGAGAATTAGACTGTACAGACGACTATAAGCTTGTTAAATGTAACGATTCCCAGGTTAAAAAACTCTTTGGTCTTAAAGATGATTTTTTATGGACTTTTAATGGTTACAGAAACATGTTTGCAGTTCCAGAGAATCATAAATGTAGGGTAACAGACATCAATATAACGTCTGAATTCTCATCCTCTGTGGGTAACCCAGTATACCTTTCAATCTACGGAGTTCAAGGATGGGCCGGGAGCCTCGAGGTTACAGTGTACACTCGAGGTTACAGTATACACTCGCCCGGTCTTTTGGCTCTTAAACATTTGCAGTCCCTTTAAAGCTCATTTTACAATTTATTTCTCGTCTTGTTAGGCAACTAGCAGGAGCGCGTACACTTGCTGAAGGAAAGAGTGCCGCGTTCATCATTAACAAAAATCCTCCTCCCGCCCATCTCATCAAGTCGTCTTCAACTATTGGACTTTCAAAGAAATTTTCAGGTTTATTCAATGTTAGAAAATCTTAACATTTTTTTAAAAATATCGATTTAATAATTTAAGATATTTCGCAGATTTTCCGTATATTTTTTCACTTGACACTGGAAATTATGTTGAATATTTTTATGTTACAATCATAAATATCTACATCAAAAATGTTCATATATTGGTAATTTCGAATTTATAAATTTAGAAACAGTGTTGTTAGAGTTACTGATAAGAAGATATAATGTCAAATTTTAAAAGTTACCAGATCTACTTACTACAAAAACATTTAACATAAAGTCTAAATGCTGTATTCTCTTCTGGTTGTAATTAAAGGCTGCGTATTTATTTATTTCACATTAGCAAAGGACTCCAGATAGAAGTTTTTGCTACAACCCGATATTTTCTATTCCTTACATCTATTCCATCAATAGAACATAATTTTGTGAATCTTTGATATTGTTAATTTTTATTATTTTATTTGATATTTTGTAAACAATTTCTTTTAAACCCATGAAAATGTTTACTAGAGACTGGAACGGATGAATCCAATGGAAGAAACTCCAACCTACCGAGTCCGAGAAGAAAGCAAACGGGATCTTCCAAAAAAGTAGATTTTTAAAATTACACTTTCTGACAGCCAAAATACAGTGGTTACCAAAAAGTGTGGAATAATTGTCGTCTTCTTTTGCTAAAGTTGTATCTGAAAAGAAATAAGTTACAACTTACAAGAACATTTCTCTTTTAATTAACTGGTTCTCTTTGTTTACATATTTATTTGTTTCCTTGGATAATGGATATTGGATATAGGATATTGCTAATCAAAGCTATTAAAGAAAGTCGTCTTCCTTGCATTGATATAAACGCCGTTCATGGTAAAACAGAGTTACCCACAAAGGATGAGACTTCAGAGCCGACTGTATGGATGTCCTGATGTTTATATTTCCTTGTAACTTAAACGACTATATTCAAGAAAGAAGACTTAATCACCATAGTTTCAATAGAAGTAAAAATTTGCATTTACTGATAGCGCCGATTGAAGGATTCATAACTAACTCTAATTGGATAATGAAATAGATTGAAAGATAGATTTTACCGCCATACTATTTCTATTGGTTCAGAACAGACAACAAACACATTAATAAACCCTAACTGGATCAGGCCCTAATGGACTCGGCATACAGGAGTGTAATTTAACCTTTGGATCTTTATAATTACAAAAATCAGGTTGTCTGAACAGTCTCATCCTTTGTGGCTAACCCTGTAAAACAATTTCATAGCACAAAATAATTAGAAGTTTGAAGAAAGATGGTAATCAATTAAAAGTTTTCTACTAACAACTGTATCATCTTAGAAAATATTTGTTTGTTTAGAAATCAATATCAGATTCTCCAAGTAAAAGACGAATATCTGCTCAAGAGCTCAAAAAAACAAATAGGTTAAACATTTTATGTTATCATCTAAAGAAAGCGATAGTTTCTATAAAAAATCCCATAAAGTTTATATTTCTAATATATTTTAGTTTTTGAAAATTAAGTTCTACTGTTGAAAACAACTTCCTGAAATTAGGATTTTTGGTAATGAAGACGACATTTTCATATTTTGCAGGAATGTTTGAAAATCCAGCGAAATATCAATCAAAGAACAAGATAATATGTAAAATTTATTTTATTAAGGATGGAAGTGGTGGAATCTGAATCATCAGGATATCATACAACTTACTCAAAGGTCTGAAAGGAACTGTAAGCGTAATTTCAAATGGTCCCTGTATTTCAAACAGAGTGGCATGTCCGATTCTTAATGAAAACCGTTGAACCTCAATCTGATGAACAAAATGCGAAAATTTCTTTCTCACTAACATTGAAACCACAATTAAAAATAATTGAATTTTCGAGATAAGAAGTCGGATAGCATGCTACTTTATTACGGGGCATGCATGGAAAATTACGTCTGCAGTCTTTTTTAACTTGAATTCAATTCGTATTTTTGTTGGTTTACTGCATGCTTACTGTCAAATTACACGATTAGTTTTGGTTTCCTGGAATATTTTCCTACAGCCCATCTCACATATAAGTATACATAGCAAGATCTTATGAAATGTCGTCTTGAAATTTATTTAAAAACTTATGACAGATGTAATGCTTCATCATTGGTCTGCACAAAAAGAAATCTGCTGAGATGTTCGCAGCTTCAAAGGGTTGAATAGGATTTATTATAATATATCCAAATATCATTGTAGAGTCAAAAGTTTAATTTTTATAATTCTTAACAATAATTTTTTTAATTTGAGGTAAATTAATAGCCCTGAAATATGCAGGACAGCAATTGATATGGTAAACTCGTTTTTCAGCGGCATTTGATCCTAAATATGTTGAGAATACGATATTATGAAAACATTTTCGCTATGTATTCATATATCTGGGATTCACTAACTCAACTTAGAGATTTAAATGTTAAGAAAAATCTCATGATTCTACTATTCTATGATAGGACATCAATACAGATAAGCAAACAAATATTACTACTTTATAAATATAGACATTTAAAGAAAAGGAGGGGGGGAGTTTTCAGTTTTTAGCTTTAAAGTGGCGCAATGCACCCTGAATATCTGTGATTATTACAGGAGAGTATGCATGATGTAATGAAGAAGATGGAAGATGATTCTGATGAGAAGATAGAAGAGATGATTGATGATATATCAACAAATGAAATGTTCGGAAGTAGTATTTTGTCAATGTAAATACATTTTAGATTAGAAATAAATACAATTGTTTGATAATATAAGAAAAGCTGTTTTTAAGTTTGTCTGTAACCTTATGAATTACACACTTTTTTCATGTTTTACTGGAATGTCCTATGGCAGGCCCATTTAACCTTCAAGATAAATAAAAACCATAGACAGGATTGCTTTACTGTCGTCTTTCTATTCCTAAATTTTACAAGTCTAACTGTAGTTGTAGTATCTGGAAAGACTTGTATAAAAAAAACAAAATCAAATATAAAGGTTTAATATTTAATATTTATTTTATTTTAACACAGGTTTTAACGAATTTCTCTTCTTTTTCCTGAAGACCATCTAAGATTAGGGTTGGAATAAAATATAAATAGTGAAAATATACAAATTAATATTTGATTTATTGATATATTTTTTTTTTGAAAATAGGTCTGCTTATAAATTTCATTAAAAATCAAGATTGGAATAAAACATAAATAGGGAAAAGAAGATTAATATTTTATTTACTCAAAATATTTTAGTTCTTTATTTTTTGAAAATAAGTTGGCTTAGTTTGTGATGGCTTTAAAATACCTTAAACTTTTTTCTTTTTGGGCCTAGGAAAGGTTAGTATAGAAAAAGGGGTTATTTGGACGTAAGCTAACTAAAACCTTAAAAGTACAGAGCTGAAAACCTTAGAATGGAGGATATCGAAATAAATGCTTGATATCCTCTTTTTCTTAATCTCCAGAGCTGAAAACTTTAGAATGGTGGATATCTTATCTTTATCTTAATCTCGAGATTAAATAATGCTTGCTTTCCTCTTGTCATCAATCTCCAGATTAATTAACTGATCGGGATTAAGGATATACCATTCAAAAGTTTTCAGCTCCGATTAAATAATGCTTGTTCTCCGCTTGTTATTAATCTCCAGATTAATTAACCGATCGGGATTAAGGATATACTATTCTAAGTTTTCAGCTCATGCAGAGCAAACAAACTTTAGAATGGGATATTCTTAATCCGGATCGGTTAGTTAATCTGGAGATTAATATGATTAATATCAATAGGAGAACAAGCATTACTTAATCTAGAGATTTAGAAAAAGAGGAGATCAGGCATTGATCTCGATATCCTCCATTCTATAGTTTTCAGGTCAGAGCAAACAAACTTTAATTTGTTCCAAGTTTCCAACATTAATGTTCTTTCCTGAAAACTCCTTTAAGCTTCGCATTCCGTATATGCATATAAAGCATTTTCTCCAACGGGTTTCCTGGATCGAACAGGAACTTCTAAACAATTATGAAATATTGTAGAGAGTGAAAATCCCCCAAAATGTAATATAAAATCCCCAAGTCAATTATAGAGATGTGCATCGTTTATGTCAACAAACGAAGTTTTTCGTAAGCGATTATGTCGATCAGAAAAAAACGATATTTTTTTATAGCAAGCGAAAAAAACTACTTAAAATCTTTATCGTTAATAAACAATGTCTAAATTGTAAGTTTTACCGAACTTAAAAAAAACTTTTTTTTACTGAACAAACGAATTTTTTTAAACAAACTTTTCAAAAAACAATAGTTTTTTTACCGAAAGAAAGATTTTATTGAGCAAGAAAACGAACAAAATAGATGGGACATGTACAACATTTTTGAGAACGGACGAAATAAATTTTTTGCTTCTGGAACCAGAGAAGACCTTCTTATCATACTCTTTTTAATATTCCATTGTGCATATTTCTCTATAATCTAGCTAATTGGGATCCATTAAATAAATTTAAGCAATGTAATCTGTAATGCGAATATTTTTACCATAAAGTAAACTTAAAACTTAGGTTAAATAGGCGTGTAGTGTGTATACTGGATGATTTATTTGTGTCATGTTCTACAGTTTAGAATAATATTTTTAAATTGCATTCAACTCCCTATTTCACAGTTTATTGGGCCTTACTGTACTAGCAATAATTGTCCTTAAAAATATACAATTTTGCCAATTCTTAATTTATGTGTCACCTCTTTATTTGTTCTACTCCAAATAAAAATGATCTTGATGGTGTTTGCTACTATTGTCCAATGTCTCCTAAATTATTTGATTTTGGAAATCCACTATAAACGCAAATAGAAACTGTTGCACAATTTTTAGTTTTACAATGTACGAAGAAAAAATGGCATCTTTTTAAAACTAACGTACTGAAAGTTAAAAGAATTGAGCCTTTTCCACAAACTCGAATTTTTGGATTAAAAAATCTAAGGTCAAAGACTTTGGGTTGCAAAGATATAAGGATTAGAAAATCAAATGTTGGGGCAAAGAATCAATTAATTTTCTCTGAGAAAAAGAGGCGCGAAGCACCCTTATTCCTTACCTTGCCATATATTTCCTCATCAGTGTTGTATCAACATTTGAGGTTTTGAATAGAGTTGCCAACCCATCATTCATCTTTAACCAATTATGTTTCAGCGCCTGGACAGTTCAAAATAAAAAACTGTTGCAAACATAGATAGTTAAAGTCCAACTATTATATCGTATAGTGACCCTCCATTTATAGACCGGTGTACATGACTCACATTCTAAATGAATAAGACTTCTTCTTGAAAATCGATTAATACAATGTGGGAACCCTAGAGTGAGACCCATTAAACATTGTACTAGGAAGACGATATTCAAGCAATTTATGCTTATTTTATTTGTTATAAACTTATAAGACAAAAATCTTTATTGGTGTAGCTTAAAAATCAATTAATCAAATTTTTAATACTTATTGGTCATTTTGACAACATTCTGTTACATGAAAGAAGTAATTGAATGGATTTGCAAAAAATAGCGCCAATAAGCAAAAACATGGCTTTATCTGATAACTACATGCTTAAATTGTAAAGTTTTTAAAAGCCTAACTTGAGTAAAAAGGTAGTATCCTTATTTCTCAGTGTTGTGGGTCTGTCTGTACAGACATAGAAAATATTTTGATTATTTAGGTTTTTCCAGAAAATTGCTCAAAATTTATTTTTGTCATTTTGCTAAACTGCTTCAAAACAGATTCCTGCCAGTAACTCAAGAGGCATAGGATTAAATCTGTAGTTGTGGGGGGGGGGGGTCCAAAAATCGTATACTAGGACAGAGCCCAAAGGTCGTGCATTGCAAATTATTAATGTAGAGAGAGTACTGAGGGAGGTGGGACAGACATTTTTTCAGGTCACTAATTAAAAATCTTACAAATCTTATGAATTTGTACAAACCTTATTTGATCCCCCTAGTTCTCTTGATAGACCTAGATCTATTAGTTTAATTTGAAGGTTTCCAACTTCACTGCTGGCAAACATTATATTGTTGGGTTTAATGTCCAGATGTACCAACCGCTTCTTATGCATGAAATCTAAAGGGTGGCACTTTAAAGGGATTGTCGACGAAATCTTAGGTGACCCCCCTAGCATGTCTGATTCACAAAATTACCCTTTAAATTGTGATATGAGTAGTATTGAGGAAGAAAATGTCGATTATCAATATAAAAAGCTTGAATTTTAAAGATCGTTAAATTTCTCTGAAAATCCGCCGCATGTCACTTTTATAGGGAAACTATCAATATTTAGGAAGACAAACTATTATATCCGTTTTTCCTCCAGACAAAGGAATAAAGGGAATCCTTGTGAAATGAAGATGGAGGGTCACTTGAAATTACGCGTACAGTCCCTTTAGATATGGGAATTAAGTTATTATCTTCAAAAAATGTTTTTAACAAGTTTTTACCTTCAAGTTGACGGAGATAAAAATATATAATCCCGGTTTAAATTCATACAATAATCTCAGAGATATATACTTTTCCTATCGCATTAAAAGAAATGAAAATATCCGGTATATTGTTAAAATTGTTATAGTTATCGATTATTTTTCTTTAAATTCTTTTATAGTTGATATTTCATAATATTTTGCATTTGTTTCATATACAATGCACTTAAAACGCCCATTATAGTTTGTCCACAAGGTGTCTCTGCTCTCGATGCTCTTAATGATTCCACAAGGCAGAGACACCTAGCGGAAAAAATCGTTGTTTTAAGTGCATTGTATAAAAAACAAATAAAAATATTATGAAATATCAATTGTATATGAATGCGTCGAAAAATAATCTATGATTGTAGATTTTCATATCTAAATGATTTGTTTGATATTAAATTGATCTTTTTACGATCAGAGTCGTCTGTTGCAACTTTCTCAATTTGTATGGACGTTACGTGATCAATACGGTACAAGTCGTTTTTAACAATTTTCTCCTTATAGACGCAACAGATAGAAGTAAGATTAGTAGCAATCAAAAGCGATTATTTTTCGCGGTAAGCCAAAACCCCCTTTCAGTTTTTGCGAACACTTCCTTTAAAGATGTGCACACTCTGACACAAAAACTTTTTTGTTGTTATTCAATTTGCATGTGTTTTGGGACCCCCATATGTATTCCTGAAAACACAAAATGAAAGGTATTATGATTTAATAACAAAAATTAAACAAAAAGTTCAATAGATTTGCGGAAAGGAAATAATTACTCTCCACTTAATCTTTCTTTCTAATTCTCTTGTTCAACATTGCCACTAACTAAGATTTCCTAATCCTCAAATCTTTTCAACCCAATTTTGTAGACCTATAAATATTCAAACTATGATTTCTAATGAATCAAATGACCTAATTTTGAAATATTATCCTTTCAGATTGCAAAGATATAGGGATTAGACAATTTGAGTTTGTGGCAAAGACTTTATAATAAAGATAAAACATGATAAAGACTTTATAATAAAGATAAAACATGATAAAGACTTTATAATAAAGATAAACCATGATAAAGACTTTATAATAAAGATAAAACATGATCAAGACTTTATAATAAAGATAAAACATGATAAAGACTTTATAATAAAGATAAACCATGATAAAGACTTTATAATAAAGATAAAACATGATCAAGACTTTATAATAAAGATAAAACATGATAAAGACTTTATAATAAAGATAAAACATGATAAAGACTTTATAATAAAGATAAAACATGATAAAGACTTTATAATAAAGATAAAACATGACAAAGACTTTATAATAAAGCTAAAACATGATAAAGACTTTATAATGAAGATAAAACATGATCAAGACTTTATAATAAAGATAAAACATGATAAAGACTTTATAATACAGATAAAACATGATAAAGACTTTATAATAAAGACAAAACATAATAAAGAATTATTAACCTAAAGCGTTTAAGATCTGGGAAGCAAAAACTTTACACTTGTTCTCTGTGAGACTGAAACTACAACGAAATTTAATGAATTTGAGCTAGGTTGCTGAACTATAACCTACAGCCGGTTCAAATCCTGAATCACCGATTCAAAGTAAAAGATTCAGGAGTATTTGAATAGGTGGTTTAGGATTTGAACCATCTGTAGTTAGTTCAGCGACCTCATTGATTCATTAATTTCTGTTCCTGGATTGAGATAGAACTCTGAATAAATCAGCTCCGGGTAAATATTCCGTCACTAAAATCAATTTTGTCAAAGGGTTAAAGGGAGTGTCTTTGTAATTGTAAGTTGCAATCCATAAAAAAGGGAACGATATCCTTTAAATCTTTATCTGATCAATAATGTGTAAGATATAGTCGTTTTTCTAATAATATACTCCCATTGTGAGTGCAGAAGAAATGTGCAAGTCACTTTTTAGAATAAATTTTAATCCATTGTTGATCAGACAAAGCTTTCAAGGGTACCGTTGTGAATCAGGCTTGTAACCAATCAGTAAACGAAGAGATGTTTTGACAGTGAAGCCCATAAAACGTTGACAGAGGAAGACTAATTTTAGCTTCATGATTTAAAAAATTGAATAAACACGAAACGTACAGCAATTGTAAAATGTGCACATTTTAAATTTTAAATTACATCAAATACACATAAGATTGATTTAATGTCGTTATCCTAATCTACAGTAGTATAATGAGTCTCTCTTTAGATCCTAAAAAGAGAAAAGAGAAAATTTTTGCAAAAAACGATCATTTAAAACTACTATTTTCATTCGGGTTCGGTTCGGGGTTTATCTTCTCTAGAAAGGATTAAGCAATAATGTTTAAATTAAACGATTTAAAATTTGTTTAAAATTCTCAGTATTTTGTGGAACCTTCTAAAAGTACAAAAAAAACTACTCGTTACTCAAAAAAAAATTAAGCAATTTATTGTCTAGAGAGCACAATTTCGGAACAAAGAGAGGAATAAAATGTTTTGTTTTAAACCCATTGATCAATTGTAGACATTTTGAAAAACCGATAATTTAATGAAGTTTAACTTGTCAAAATCTGCACATCCTGGAAACTATAATGATGTTTATCTGATAGAATTCCAATACTTTATCGAGTTTTTGTCCAGAATTGCATTCTGACTTTGAAAGCGAATTATGCATTTTTAAAAGTGGAGAAATATCGTAAAATAGAGAAAAGATTTTTTTCCGAGGCAATTTCATTTGGAATTAATTTGAATCACAATCAGAGTTTCTAAAGCGTAATTTCAAGTGACCCACCATGTAAAGATTCATTCACAATGGTGCCATTTAATCAAGTATGAGGAGGATATTGTCGTTTTTCTCGGTGGAAAAGTGTTAAACTCGAATAACTCCGAAAAATACTTTCGTATCCAGAGAGCAAAATAGAAAATAATAATAATTCGAGCTTCAAGAATGGTGAAACAAAATTCTAAAAATTTAAATGGCAATGCCATCTTCGTATGGAAGGCCACCTAAAATGACGCTTTAAATGGTTCAATTAATTTGATAAAATTCCTATGATGCTTTCACTTCCACCTTCGTAAAAATCCTAAAAAATACATTCATCAAAAACATTCCAAAGACATTTAATGAAAATTGAAAACCAAAGTATGTCTATACTAAAGGTTGGAAGGGGGGGGGATTCACTTTACTAAAGGTAGGGGGGGGGGGGATACACTGTACTAAAGGTAGGGGGGGATACACTTTACTGTGAGTATTGTTTTAATAAAACTAGTCTTTTGTGCAGTACACTACTATAGACAAGACATTTCCCAAAAGTACACAGTACATACCTTGATGAAACTGAAACCAGCTTTTCGTAAAGTTCAAGAGCTTTATTTTGAAAAAGAACTACTAAGGTTAAAATAATTCATGTTGAAATAAATCAAAATAGTGATCTTGCAGGGAATTTGATATTCATTTAATAAGTTAGATGCCCTGTGCACAATGTAAAAGTAAAGTTGTGGATTAATGTAACAGTGATAAGAATGAAAACTATCAGAACTATCCCTTTTTAAAGGGCACTGTTGTGCATGAAGGGTATAGGAGGGTCACTTTTACGCCGACAGTACCTTTAATTAACAATTGTTTACCTGGAACTGAACTATGTGAGGACACCCAATAGATTTGTGTAGAAGAGCTACCTCTGTCTAAACAATAAACAAAATGACCTTTAATAATTTTTATTTATTTGACGGATATACAGTGATAGTGACATAGGAAGACGACTTTTAGAGTAAAGTTATGACTTAAAAAGATCAATGAGCATGGGAAACATCAATTGTGCAGTGTATTAGGACCCATTTCACTTAATAAGTGATGTAATTTAAGTAACTAGTTAAACTATTTGCTTTGTAACACCGTCAAATACACTTAAGATTTGCTATAAAGTCGTCTTCCCTTTTTTCGAGTTTTCTTGTTATCACTGTATATTACCCATCTCGATTTATTTTGATTTTGAAAATATAGCACTGGAACATGATGAATTTTGGAAGATTTTTACAAAACTTTGTTCCGTAACTTCATTGTTATTAGAATATACTTGAAATACAGGGTTATACATAACGAATGAGACTTCAGAGTCGACTTTATTCCGTTGCATATCTTTACTTTAACCTGTAGTATAGTAGGAACCAGACAACTGTGGAATAGGAAGAGGACCTTTTACACGGTGCATGGTCCGAGCCGGTACAACATGTACTTTATATGCATTTAGTCGTACCGTCCAGTCTGGACTATCCAGTGTAGAGTCGGCGCAGCACGTTTTATGCAACAAACATCTAGCCTGGCAAGATTACAGTGAGACTCAAGTTATGATTTTAAATAGTAAAATAACATTCCAGTTAATTTCGTGTACCGTGCCAAATTTCGACTAGCCAGGGCAAGCAGTACAGTACAAATACAGACTATACGAGGCAAAACGTGACTGCACGCCAAATGAGTGATCCCCTTCTAGTGAAATGTATGTACAGTGTACACAGACTCATTTCACTTAATAAGTTTAGTTTCCAGCTAATTTAAAGTTTTTTTCTGCTTTATGAAAACATAAAACCAAAAGAATGCTTGAAGATCGTCTTCCTATTCCACAGTTGTATGGACTCTTCTGTACTTTGTGTGTAACATTGTTGTGTATCAAGTTAGTAACCGCGTTTGGTTCTATAATACATTTTCTTATTTATTGTAGGCTTGATCCTCGTCTCTTGTTTTGATGAGAAAGAATACAACATTGGCCTATATGGGGAATTAAAAAAAATGATAAAAAAATCTTATTTACCCTGGCATTGAATTTTTCCTCTGTATCTTTTGTTCTCTGGTATTTAGCTGCGTAGAATTTAGAAGGGTTCTACAAGAAACATACAATACTTTCGTCTGATGCCCAGAATCCCATAAAGCTTGATCTCAAGATCTACGGTGGATACTTTAGAATATTACGCGAGAACCTGCTTGATATGTTGATTATGGATATTAACAATTTCTCCGTTCTCCCATTGGTTCAACGCTAAATTCTCTTGAATCTGATTGGCTGTTCAAGGGATATCTAATAAAGATTAAACTAATCTGCAGATTAATAAAAGATCATGCTCGATATCACCAATAAATTCAAGAGTTTCCACCACAGAAGATAAAAGCAAAAATAATCGTTTTTTAACGAGCTAGTGAAAACAAGTCAGAAATCATAATTACTTTTTTTCCATAGTTCAATAAAAAAAACTTTATAAACAAATTGACAGTTTTAAAATATGTCAATCCTTTCAGATTTGACAAAATCTGTCTACAACATAAATCTGAATACAACATATTTAGAAAAAAAAACATTCTTAAAAAGATTGTCCTTCATCAAAATTATTTTTTGGTTTATAGTTTTATGTTTAACGGGTTAAAGTGATTATAGTTGTAATTCTCAGTGACCATCCATGTCAAAAGAGGGTCATGTCCTATTTACCCTCAAAATCGTTAATCTGAACAATTATTGGAAGATACGTCGCTTTTCAAGCTTAGTAAAAAATACTTTCTCCATTGCTTCTAGAGCCAGAAATGTGCAAGTCGCTTTCGCTGAGAAGCAAAAATAAAATTAATTCGATTTTAGAAACCGAAACAAGGATATTTAATTTATACTTTATCACTCAAAGTTTTATCAATGGAGGGTCGCTTGAATTTTTGTTTACAATCCCTTTAATCATTTGCGACATTTTAATTTTTGAATTTGGAGTCCCTACTACCCAAATATCGTAAACAATCCCATTAACCTTGATTGCTGTGACAAGATAAACAAAAGCAAATCCACCAGTTCCCAACTTCCTGGGTCAACATTCAATCAATCAATTCATCAATCAACTAACAAGTCAATCAATCAATGAATCCATCATTCATTGGTCCAATCAATTCATCAATCAACTAACAAGTCAATCAATCAATGAATCCATCATTCATTGGTTCAATCAATTCATCAATCAACTAACAAGTCATTCAATCAATGAATCCATCATTCATTGGTTCATTCAATGGATCAATCAATCGGTCAATCAATCGATAAAATCAATCGATCAATCAATCGATCAACCAATAAATCAATTGATAAATCAAACGATCAATGAATCGATCAATCTCAACCATTTTAGAATAAAAATGTGAAATTATATCGAAAACTAGCTAAAAAAGAAAAATATTGAAAAAATATTCGATTCTTTTTTTAGCCTATGTCACCCTCAGGCTACACATGAGTGTCCACAAAAAATTTCAGCTCATTCGGTACAGATGTTTAACTGGCTATAGGGATCACATAGTTACTGTGGGTGAAAAGTTCGTTAACGATCATTAACGATCGTTAACGAAGGTTTGTCATTAAATGCTATTAACCAATGGTCGTCATTATAATGATCGGTAACAATTTTTAATGATCGTAAAAAATTAAAAAAGTCAATTCTTCGTTTTTTATCCTTAACAAATGGTCTTTTTAAAAATCGATAGTTTACAAAACAATCTTTTAGTTTTTTTGGGGGGTTTCTTCGTCGTTTTAAAAACAAAACGATCGTTTTTCAAGAAAGTGAAAACGATCCATCCTTTACTTTATGAATAAGTTGTTTAAAATTATGCAAATTTATTTTTCCTTACAAAAAGTCTTAAAAATAAAGATAAAAAATGTCAAAAACAAAAATTGCGCGCATCTATATTTATTATTCAATTCTTGTGTTCATCCTAAAAAGTTAAACTAAAATCTTTGTCAACAAAGAAAGTACAATCAAACGAAGTTTCACCGTGAAAACAAAGATTTAATGTGTTAAATTGAATAACCTGCCTTGGCTTAGTATCAAGCTAGCAGGCAGTAAAAGAACAAGTATCTCAGTACAGGACTAGTTACTTGTTTTAACTGATTGATTTATTCCTGATGAGTTTGTAATCGTTTTTGAGCTGATTTACAGGTTTAGATTCTACAGTCACCATTTTCAATTATTCTAGATTTTTAAGAGTTCATTCTTTAGTTTATCTTTTTTATAAAATGTTCATAAACCTCCTCCTACTCCTACTCCTACTCCTACTCCTACTCAAACGTGAAGAGGAACGTGAAGAGGAACGTGAAGAGGAACGTGAAGAGGAACGTGAAGAGGAAATACATTATGTCCCAAAGTTATTCGTTTCCATACTTTTAACAGCATATGGTGTCTCAAGAAACCAAAACATAATTTTTTCTTTGTCGCTCTGATTAAATTAACATAAAATTCATTAGCAGATTATACGAACATAGAAACACTAAAAATCCCTTTACATTATCATGAACATAATATCTATGTTATAACCTGAAAATCATTATCACAAAATAATTTAAATAAATAAAAACAACATGAGCAATTAACAATAACATGGATATTTTTCATGAACATAAAAATCATTTAACAAATCATGGAATTTGTAAAAATACATCAACAGTCAAAAATAAGAAGTTTCGAAAATTTCGTGAACGTTTTCTTTTGTTAAAACATGGCCCAAAGCATGTTGTATCTCTTGAAAAATCCAGCTATCCAAACTCTGACTCGTCATAAAGTCGTCTTCGACAAAATTTCTATTTGTTGCGCATTTTCTAAAGTAGATAAATTAACAGCGTAATAAAAGCAGTGAGTTACTAGTTAGCTAAGCTAGGTGAAACTCTTAACATATTGGAATATATTGTCTTTTCTCAATGGGATTGTCCCAATAATTGTAAATTACCCTTCAAAGAGTTTAAAACACGATTCACAACAGTAACTGTTAAAAATCCGCCAGAGAAGTGATAGGTAAAAGAGTACACAGATGTCGTCTTCCATTTTCTAAAGTTTTGTTAACAACTCTTGTTTGTAAAAGATAGAGCAAAGGCGAAAGCGATAAAAGTTATGACTGCTGTAAAAAAATAAGAAATTAGCCGTGTTGCTGGATTTTTCACATTCAAGCATCAAATAAAAAGATTGCAATTTGCAATCATAATATTAGGGTTTCCACGAAATGGCTAAATCTTTTGCGCAAAATTTGCGCTATTTTCGCGCAAATTTTTTTTTTGCGAACTTTTGCGCTATTTTTGCGCATGAAACGCAATGAGTTTTGCGCGGTTTTGCGCTATTTTTTTTGCGCAATTTGCGCAAAACCGGAAATAATTTTTGCGAAAGTTGCGCATGAAACGAAATTTTAGTTTTGCGCAATTTTTTTTGCGCAATTTGCGCAAAACCGCAAGTTTTATGCAAAATGTAACTTTTTAGGCACATTGTCAAAAATTGATATTCTAAGCTTAGAATTAAACAACTGAAGATTTATTCCATACATAAAAAAATATTAACATACGAGAATGATAACGATTATACTACACTCAATTGGTTGCTTCCAGTAACAAAAAGTTTAAATTAAGGGACCAAAATTAATAAAATAGAAATTAGAGAGTGTGAAACTTGGCAATATTTTAATCCTATTAAATAATTTCAAGTGACCCTTAAAAAAGCTTTGCCTAATCAAGTATGAATTATGTTCTTAAATTTTTTTAATCAAATTTCTGAAATCTTTTTTATCTCATATAAAAATGCAAGAAAGTAACCAATGCCTGAAGAATCCACTTTTAGGAAATATGCATGTCCGAAACTAAAATTGTCGAGACTTTTACTGGACAATCTGTTTCGGATTTTGGAACGAAATTGCGGAATTGCGCAAATCTTGCGTTTCGCAAAAGCGGAATAGGGCAATTTTGCGCGAAATGACTTTTGCGAATGATTGCGCAAATTGTTGTTTTTTCTCGCAAAACTGATGCGCAAAGAAAGAAAAATTTTGCGTTTCGTTCCGCAAAAATTGCGCAAAAGTTTTGCGAATGGAAACCCTACATAATATATATAGCCTCTGCATGTTTTTTATTAATAAACAACCTTGGGATACCAGTAAAAAAATACTCAATAAAATCCATAATTTCACAAGTTCTTCCAATGAATGAAATCTTTTTACTTTCAGAAACATATAGATTTATTAAAATATCAGATAAAACACTATATATATATATGCTTTCAAGATTTAGGTTTTTTATTGTTCACAATAACCCTGAGACAGAAGCCCACAGGAGTCACGCGCATGCCGCGTTGAATTACAAGACAGAGAGAGAAAGAGCATGCGAGTAACTCCTTTAGGCTTACGTCTCATCGTTATTATTGTCAACGAAAATCCCCTAGATCTTGAAGACTTTACATCTATAGTGTTCGATATCTGTAAAGATCGGTGATGATGGACCAAACCTCTGTAGAGTAAAGAAAAGTAGTTCTACATTCATTAAAAATATATTTCGGTCTGGATTGACCCTCGTCAGTTCTTGAGATTGTTTCTGTCAGGAAGATTAACAAAGAAATTCGATATGTGTATTAAATATTGATCTACGTTTAGTAAGATGTTAGATGAAAGTCTGGAAAAAGATGAAATAAACACCTCTAAATCAGTCCAAGGATCAAGATTAGAGGTATATTTCTAATAGATGCAGGGTAACCCACATGTCAATATGAGACTTTAAAGAATACCTGAAATAAAAACACATTATAGCATAATACACAACAACAACCAAAAAACCAATAAAATTCAAAAATATTTTAATCATTTATTAAGAATTAAATGTACAGCACACTCTCGGTTATCTCCGATTTCAGTTGTCTCTTTGGTTTCTAAAGCAAATCAAAGCATAATTTGTCTTTTTGTTCATTCATCATTCAGAAGGAACGTAAACATGTCCCGGGGGGGTGGGAGGACGTCCAGGCACAAAATAAATGTTCTTCCCTGCCCCCTAAACAAACAAACAAATATCTTATCTTATAATAACATATAATTTTATTCATAATAATGTAATTTAATGACTTCTCACTTGTACAATGTACATATTATACCTTTAAAGTATTACCTCCCCCCCCCCAAACAAAAAAAATTATACTTAATAAATTTCTTTTATAAACCTGATGGATTTAAAAATTATTCTCTTGTCTTTAATAAAATCTACTTCAATTTATTTGAAAACTTACTTCAACCTTGAGTTCGTAATATTTTAAAAGTTAATTATGTCGTCTTTACAGTCTCATCCTTTGTGGGTAGCATTGTACATAGATTTTCCATTAATTTCATAATTCAAACACTAATTTTCAAATATATCTTATTCAAATTCAAATTTAGATCCCTTTAAAGTTTAAAGACGACATTTCATTAGAAAACTACAGTTTGTTTTTGCTTGCATTTCCCCCGGACCCGGGGGTTTGATCTCGGTTAAACCTTTTCAGCTAGGGCTTCCCCGAATATGTAATTAAACATTGTTGAAATATGCTTTAACATAATATATCCAAATTACAATCTTCATGGTTATTTACATTATAAGTTTCAACCCCAGTGAGGGAGGGAGTCCAGAGTTCCTCAAATAGTAATCACCGCCACCCAAATCTGTTTTGCGGCAAGCGCGCTCCTCAATTGGTAATCTCCACCACCTCAAATAGTAATCACCCCAAAAAAGCATAAAATTAAATCGTTTATTTCTTAGAAATAAGACCATATTGACCTCTTTTAAAGACCAAAAAAATCTGAAAATAATTTGAAAATTTAGTTTAAGTCAATACATAACCCCGATAGATGTCGAAAATTGTGTTAAAAGTGCATTAAATTCAAATCACATAAAACAAAATTTTACGGTGATTACTATTTGAGGTGGTGGAGATTACCAATTGAGGAGCGCGCTTGCCGCGAAACAGATTTGGGTGGCGGTGATTACTATTTGAGGAACTCTGGACTCCCTCCCTCCCCCAGTCAAGGGGACTTCAAATTAAAAATTTAAAAATCAGAAAATAAAGAAAAAATAAAACTGCACCGATTTCACTAAAAGATAAACACTTTAATACAGAATTATTGATACTATGATTTATAATTTTGTCAGACACAATAGGTAGTCAAACAATTTTATCAATTCTAGCTCATGGACCTTGCCTACGTCAGAACCCGGTACAGGACATAGAGCATACGAGTACGACATAGATATTAGATCCTAGAATTGTCTTGGTATAAGGTCTGTTGCTGGAGAGTTACGCATCATTGTGATTGGTGTTTCAGTCAATTCTCAACCAATAGTGTTTAACACTATTTAGTCAGACCGTTGAGACGGTACCAATCTTCCCCGAACCGTATCGACCTTTCATTCCTGCTCTCAAGCTTCACTGCGCTATACCTTAAGAACCTTATTGACTATCTTGCATAACACTGAGAGTGTTCACATTCTGCGTTGCCACCTATTGTACTTGATAATCTATTTGCGCCAACCTATTTGCACCAGCTATAGTTTTGCCTACAGATAGGCCAACTGTGTTTTCCCTTGCCAGAATATGCAATTGCAAATAAGATGAAGCAAATGAATAGAGCTACGCTGTATCGGGATGTTACTACGTTGTGAAGCAGTATTACTACGGAAATGTTTAGACTATTTCCCCCAGCTGTCACTTGGTATCAGTTCAATTTCTAACCGCAAGAGATCTCTTCTTCTTGAATTATTTTAATGTTTACAAATTAAAAACTTAATTCGATACAATCATATAATTTAATATAAATTTTGATATAAACAATTTCTTAGGATGAAAAAAAAAATGTTAGAAAAGTTCTTAAATTCAAATGATAATTCAAAAATTTGCTACGTAAATCATAAGACTATTTACGACTGAGTAGCACTCTCTATCAACGCCAAAAGTTCTACTAATACTTTTTCTTCCTCTCTATGTGAGATTATCATGATGACCAATTACCTATGATGTCATCTCTTTAAGATCTCAACTGTTTGATGTTGAAAGTCTAATGGTCATTCTTTCACAGTAAAATCCTCATAAGACGCCATTCGAATATGTAGATTCTTTGACACTGGTACAGTAATGGAAGTTATGCTTAATTGTTGTCAATTTAAGAATAATGAAATCGATAAGATAAATGAATGGTTCAATGCGAAATTTTCAACAGAGTATAGTTCTGATCAGATTTCATATTGCAATATTACTATGCTGAGTATATAGTATTGGTACTATATGGCTTGAATCTCTGATAGGATTATGAATAGTAATAATTCTATGGCACTGAATGGGACCATCACTACTCGGCGTAGAAAGTGTGCGAATGCGTCCGCTCCCATGGCACTGGCACTATGATCTGTAGTTAATTTAAAATCAGTGCAGGCAGGGCAGTAGAAAGTAACAAACTAGGACCGTAAGATCGGGTCAGCTCAGATTTAAATGTTCATGAGTTGTGTGTGCATTGTTTAATCTTTTAATTAAAGATAAAGCTAAAAATGTTTTACTTGTAACGATTAATATTACTAAGGGTTTGAAAATGTTTACAGAATATTTTCAAAGTTTCAGTAATTAATTTTAAAAAAATCCTTCAGCTTTTTTTTAATAAAAGATTAATAAAGACACCATTCATTCCACATTTTACCTTTACTTTACTTTACTTTACTTCATTCCACATTTTACTTTACAGTTACATTTTACAGTTACTTTGTTATAACTGTAGAATATGCACAAATACCTCTCACCTCTCTTACAGGCTCAGCCAAAGAAGAATAAAAAAGAAAGAAAAAAGAAAAACAAACAAGAAAAGAAACCGATCCTTCCTGAAAAGGGATGGCCAAATGTATTTTTAGCATTTCAGGTAATCAAAGAGCGTCAAAAAATTGTCCATTTATAGTAAATATTAAAATCTACAATAATGTACACAAATATTTTCTTTACAATCGTTAAAAAGAATATTCTTTTCAGATAAGGAATCCTGAAATTCACAAGGAAATAACAAAACTGAATTTTATTTATAGCAATGCATATATTATATACCCCACTTTCCGTGTAAATTTTTAAATTGCTGATATTATTCTGACAGCCCGTCATTATTCATTATGATTTTTTTTTACAAAAGTTGCACAAATTGCATTTTTCTGACAGGTAGTTATAAAATCGAATTAAAAATGTTTGATTTTTTTCTGTTTAAAAAAAAATACATTTTTCAAAAAAAAATTTTCAACTCATGATTTTTTGTTCATTTGCGCAGAAGCTTATTAATATTCAGTACTCTGCTGTAAACAAAAATAAGGTGAAATGTGAAAATTGTAAATTTTGTCATTGCTTTAGAGCTTAATCTTTTATTTCATGATCATCTTTAATTTATAAAGATATATTTAACCTGTTGGTTATGAACTTCATTTCTATCCGTCCATGCTGATAAAGAAAGAATTTCTTACAGTTAGAAATTACCGACAATAATCAACAGTACAGTGAGAAGCGTAAAACTGTAGATTAGGAAGACGACATTAAAGTAATAATTAAATGTATTTGATGTTGTTATAACAATCAATTAGTTTTTCTATAGTAACTTATTAAATCACTTTTTTAGTTAAAATGTTTCAGTTTACACAGTTGTTGTCTCTCATATTCATTCATTCATTCATTCATTGGACTATTTAATGTCATAATTTGAGTCTAAAAGTCGTCTTCCTATTTCAGTGATTTAAGGTTCCTTCTGTACCATTCATGATGATCGGTAATTCATTTTACAAACTTATTCCCAAACATATACACTGTAAAACTTTTTATTGTATATTTTATTCAATATTTGCACATCAATATAATATTAAATAAATTTTATCTGAATTTTGAATAATTTTGTTTACCAAATCGAATTCAATTGGATAGGAATATTCCTATTTATTGAATATTTTATTCAAAACTTCGGAATAGAATATGTAAATAACCACGCGTTGACATTGTGACTTGTGAGTGATTTTTATACAACCGTATTGAATATATTATTCAAAATTTAAGAATACCTCGGGTCGTACGGTGGTGGTGCTTTAACATAAAGGCAAAATCTGGAAACAAGCTATTACGTAATATTGAATAAAAACTAATTATAATAAGTTAATAGTAGGTTCTTTTTAATACTTTTCGCTAGAATTATTAGATTACAGATAAAAAACTCATACATAGCAAAAAAAATAATGTAAACAAATCTCAAAGATATCAAATCAATCCTAAAACAAAAGTTTTTATTTTAGAATTTGATGATTGGATACGAGTCGATGAAAAAAGCTCACGTGACCCTGTTTGTTGCATACGTCGAAGAGGATAAAATGGAACAGGTCTAATTTAAAATCTTTGTCTGATCAAGCCATGCATAAGATGACCAACAGATAAAGGTTTCAAGGGTACCATTGTAAATCGAACTTGAAGTGTAGGGAAGAATAAAACTACAACTACGACATTTGAATAATTAGCTTTTATTTAAACATACTGCTAATTAACATTATACAATGGTCACTGAAAACTGTGAAATTCTCTTTTCTATGTGTTTTTCTTTAAATACTTAACAACAGTTTATACTTAAATATTATTTTAATATTTAATTGTCAATTTTGATTTGGTTATTCTGCAGTTGTTTAAAGCACAGTTTTAGAAATACATTTCAGCTAAAAGTTACTAAAATTTTTTTTTCTCATTTTGTTCTCAAAAGAAAGATTGAAGACGACAATTCTACTTTGTTCTGTGAATAAAAAAACAAACTAAATTTTCACATTAAAAAGAAAAAAAATTTCAAAATCTACATTTTTTGTTTAGTTTAAGGGAATTTTGGAAGAATATTTCAACGGCAACCTGAAAAACAGATTTACCGAAGAACCCTTTACAATCAGTTTTCAAGGACTTGGACATTTCAAGGACAAGGTCGTCTTTGGTCAGGTACTATACAGTGGTTCTAGTAAATATGTACATTGTTGGATTATAATTTTGAAATACACCAGTCGATATACAGGGTTACATACATAGGATGAGACTTCAGCGACGACTGTACGGAATTTGTTTAGTCCCTTTTTTATTTCCCTCCAAGACTGGCTTTTTGGCTTTGCTGAGCTTAATCATTTATAAAACGTTAGAAATACTAAATTAAGGGTATTTAGAAACCAAACATTAACCTTCAAATCGTCTCAGTGTAAGTGTTTTGGGTCGTTTTTACAGTCTCATCCTTAAAAGCATAATCCTTTTAAGAGTAAAACTTAAGATTTAATTTGGTCTACTTTTTGATCCAGTTTATTCTGGTGACCACTGCATCAAATTCTGACTTTTTTAGCCTGTAACGGGAGTTGAAACTATTCAAAGAATAGCGGAGGAATTGAAGGGTAAAATTTTCTGTTATTATTTTTATAAATTTTGTTGTTAATAACATTTTTTTAATTCGTTTTTTTTACAAAATTAAAAGACATTAGTAAATACTTTTAGATTTTGACCATGCACCATTCTTTGATTTTAGATTGAAAAGCCACGGAAAGGGCTTGTAGACCTAATTAAAAGTTACACTTAATTTGTAGAGTTGCAAGTCCAATGTACAACGGTACCCTTAAAACAATCAAGGTTGACGTAGATATTCTTGGTTTTCTAGCGGAGAATTGAGTGCTGGGAAACTCGAATGTACACTGAGCTAAACTTGTGTGTTGGATACTCAAAATCCAGATTGCTTGATCTCGATACTCATGGTGGACACTTTTAATTTGAGGACTAATGTTTAACCTCATATATTTAAGTTCTTCCTCCCCTGATCAAAACTCCCTTCAACCCTTGCTGGATACGATTAGCATGCAAGATATCGAAATTTGATTAAATTAATCTACAGATTAACAAAAGATCGAGTTCAAGTAGTGATCTCGATATCCACAATACAAAAGTTCCCAGCTCTGGTTTAACTATTTTCTATAAAATAAAAGCTCTTCGCTGTTCCAAATTGGCTAACATTTTTTGAGGGCCAAAAAATTCAATTTTTTAATATATCTTGTTTTCTTCAAATATTTAAAAATAAATTTTAAGTGTTTTTACAATTCCACGGGCAACTCCGGGCACTTCAGTTAGTTTTCAATAAAGCTGTATTTTCTGTAGATCACTTGACAAAAGCTGGAATAGATGATAAAGCTGTATTTTCTGTAGATTACTTGATAAAAGCTAGAATAGATGTGAAAAAAGACGATCATCCTGTAAACCCTCATCTTACAATATTCAAGGTAGGGTTTCAAAATTCTCGATACGTTTTTTTTGCAAAATTTCGATTAATTTTGAAAATTTCATTTTCATATGATTACAAAATAATTGCAGAATAATTTCTTGAAATTTCTTAAATTAAAATGAATATCTGAATTTAATATTTTTTTTTTTGAAAACCAAAATATTTCGACATATGACAAATGAAATAAGTATGTAGAACAAATATCTGATGTAGCAAACAAACAAACTAATGTTGCATTTTTAACTTAATTTTTGAAAATTGTAAACAGATTTATTTTGTTTTATTCAAACTTATTTCATGAAATTTCTGGCCATGATAAACATGATGTTTTTAAGTGCAAGAAGCATTTACGGAATATTCCTCTTGAACTTTTTGAAGAATATAAAGGTAAAAAAGATAAAGTAATTGTAAAAAAAAAATCTTAAAAAGTTTTGTATATTTTGAAGTAAAGAAATGGTTTTTTTTTAAGATATTGATTAACTGTTTAGAAATTTTAATAAATTGATCTAATTTCATGAAATTTTATATAACGTTAAATTGAATAATAAATAAATTGTAAATTTGAATATTTCATCTTTATTAATCGTATTTTAAGTTTCAAGTTGCCAAAGGAATTGAGTTTTGCCCCAAGCTCAAATTTTCTAGTTTATGTATCTTTGCAACCTGCATTGTCGTAGACCATCGATATTTTAAACTACAATTTTGTTAGAATAAATAATCTAAGTTTGGAATATCAAAGGTTTACACCATCTGGTTGTAAAGATATAGGATTAGAAAATGTAAGTTTGTGGCTAAGACTGAATTCCTTTAACCCTATCCCTGTTGGGGTACTTGAATACCTCTAACTCCCATGTTTGATGTCCAAATATGACAAATGATACATCATTGAAAAGCTCTTATGCTCTACTTTTAGAATCTGCCAAACAATTTTCAAGTTAGCACAAATTTGCTAAATCCAGCTATAAAGTTTAAATGTTTGCAAAAAATGTCCAAAAAATGATAAAATATACATTTTCAAAAAGCCCTTGACAATGCCATTTCAAACATGCCAAAATTCCTGCACAATTTAAAATAACCTAATGTGTAATTAAGAAAAACTATAAATGTGCAAATTTCGTTTGACGGGTT
This sequence comes from Eurytemora carolleeae, assembly GCF_000591075.1. NCBI lineage: Eukaryota > Metazoa > Arthropoda > Copepoda > Calanoida > Temoridae > Eurytemora > Eurytemora carolleeae. The sequence goes on along the minus strand of NW_019396602.1, from coordinate 40,302 downwards.
GTTGGCAAATAATTTGCCAAAGTTTCTTTGCAAAAATTATGCAATCCGTTTTTTTATGTTACAGGCTTTCCTAAAAGCTAAAATTATTAAAATCTGACAACAGAAAGTGGGTCAAAACAAAAATTCAGTTTGTTACAGGAAAAATTAATCATTCAGGCACAGTGCCTCAGAACTCAGGCAGTTAGTATTAAAGACCGATTTTAGACCTATAATGAAGGCTAGGGGTATTTAGGAAACTAGCCTTAGAGGGCGCTTCGCGCCCATCTTCTAAATTAATTGTGAACATGTTCTCTTTGTGTACATCGTAAAACAAAACAAAAATAATTCGCGGATTTTCACAAAAAATTTCGCGGATTTTCAAAATATTCAAAAATTTAATGACGATCGAATTTTGATGGAGACAAATATTTAAAATTTCAATCATTCATCAACCTGCCCTGGGGTCCCTAGATGTCCCACAAAAAATTTGGGCCCGATCGGTTCAGCCGTTTTGACGTTTATTGGATACAAACAGACAGACAGACAAACAAACAGACAGACAGACAAGCCAAATTTATATATAGAAGTGAGAAAATTTCAACAGCCTCATACCAATACTTTTTGAGTTAGTTAAAAAAAAACTAGGAGTCAAATAAATGACTTTTTTGGTTTTTGTTTTACAATGTATACAATGAAAATGTTCACAATTGAAATAGAAGATGGACGTGAAGCGCCCTGAAAGCCTAATAACAGATAATTCACTTAAATGTTGCTATAATGTCGTCTTCCTATTCCACAGTTTTTTGGTTCTCACTTAAAAAAATTCACGAAAAAAATAATAATTTGTTTGTTTAGATTTAGATCTAGGTGAAGGCAGTATAACTTCTCTTCAACTGCTCAGTTTCAGAAAACCTAAAGGTGTCAAATTCGAAATAATTTTATTCTATATTTCAATATTTCTGAATAAATCGAATATTGAAACTTTTGTCTGCACATACTGTTAATCTTGGACCCCTCATTTTGATATCCAATGTTGGCACTTTTAAATTTGGGGATGTATGATTCATGGCCAAGGTTGTATAATAAAGTTGCTAACTCTCGAATCAGAGCTGATTCCGTCTGACGTCACTGATTATAGAGGCGAAAATAGGAGCCAGTGACGTCATATACGGATATTATCTATACTGAGACGACTTTTCCCGTAGATTGGAGCGCATCAAGACTCGAGAGTAAGCTATCTTTTTATATATAACAACCTTGCTCATGTCTGACATGCAGAACAACCTTGTTCATGTCTGACATGCAGAACAACCTTGTCCATGTCTGACATGCAGAACAACCTTGTTCATGTCTGACATGCAGAACAACCTTGTTCATGTCTGACATGCAGAACAACCATGTAAATCTTAATTATAAATATTCTAGAAAAATAATAAAAATATAAAATATTTTTTTTTCCTTCAGATGAATTTGGATATTTTCATCGTGAAGACGAATACTTCTTTAATACAGAAAGCTGGGTAATTTTTCTATTATTAAGGGACTGCACTGTACACGTAATCACAAGAGATTCTCCATTTAAAAGGCGGCTGGACCATGGAAAAGTACATATCTATTTTTCTTTCTTTTTAACTTGTTGAATTCAGAAAATTTCCTTTTTTGTCTCTGTAGTTTAGATCCGTTAATTACTTGAAATTTTACGTCGAAAAAAAGACACTTCAACATGATTAGACAATTGTTTAAAGGGTACTGCAATTAGACAATTGTTTAAAGGGTACTGCAATTAGACAATTGTTTAAAGGGTACTGCAATTAATCATACAATTGTTTAAAGGGTACTNTCATACAGGGAAATTTTCATCTTTCTAAACATCCCAACGAATGATTTGACAGGTTCTTTAAGTTAGTTTAGTCCTTCAGTTCTCGTCAATTTGATATTCTCAAAATAAAACTCACTCCTGAGTGGTTTAATAAAATTATGAAATCCATTAAAACACCAAACCACCCTGCTTATCATTGAAATACACTTTGACCCCTAGAAGTATGAAATCGCGGATTGTACAATTCTTGGTGATTTTGCGTACATAAGCTATCTATATTTATTTATTTATCTATGGCGGTAACTTTTTTCATTGCACTAAATATGCTGTGGGTTTTTCCTGAACATTTTAGGTCGACAACTTTTATATTTTAGAGAACAAATTAGACTATCAAATAAAAAAAAAACACCAATAGAGAAATTATATTTTTTAATTAAACCAATTTTGACTATCAATTTCCTTATATTGGATTAGGTAATTCGGATTCGGTTCGAAAATCCACATAAAATGGTCGATTTTAAGAAAATGTACGTTTAAGATTTTTCGTATATATCTCAGTCAAAGCTTCAGCAGCGATTTTATTCATATACGGTGATAACCAGAAAACTGTGAAATAGGAAGACGACTTATGTGTATTTTTGGTTGTTACAAAGCAAAAAGTTTTACCAGACAGTTATTAAATCACTAATTAAGTGAAATGGGTCTGTGGTCACTGTGCACTTGCTGTGTTCCATGCTCATTGGTCTATTTAAAGTCATAACTTAAGTCTGCAATTCTTCTTCCTATCACAGAGTTTTCTAGTTATGACTGTATGCTTAAAGATATTTAGCTAAACAAATAGATTAGTGCTCACGAGTCACATTACACATTGTAATGGAAAAAGTTTTTCAAAAAACATTACTCAAAAATTGCGTATAAAATAGGTTATTCTCACCCCTGGTAAAGCCAGTGGGAAAATGTGATGAAAGACTAAAATACAAAGTTTTAAAACCTTGAAATTTTAAAATTTTTACATTTTTACTTTCCAGGGATCATGTTCACCAAGTGGGCCTCATACAGAGTGTTGTGAAAATGAAGAAATGACGAAATTCTTCCAAAATTCCAAAATTGAAGCTTTGGAAAAGATGCCTTTTAATCATGAAATCAGACTAAGCAACGTGCCTGTAAACACTAAGAAGTCTGACTTAGAAAATATGCTAAAGTCCTTTGGAAAAATATCAGGTGTTTCATACTTTTTCAAATTCAGTTTTTCCAAATCTGATTTTTAAAAATTGCACTTTTCTAAATTGGATTTTTCCATAATTGGAAATTCCCAAATTGCACTTTTCTAAATTCAATTTTTCAAAATTAAACTTTCCCGAACTCGAATTTCTTATGTTGGATTTTTTACAAAATTTCCTTTTCCCAAACTGTAATTTTCCAAAATACGCTTTCCATAAATGGAATTGCCCAACTTAGATTTTCCCAAATAACTTCTTACCAAATTTGCTTTGCTCAAATGCAATTTTCCAAATTCAGTTTTTTCCATTTGCATTTTACCATAGTACATTTTAACAAAATGTAAGCTCCCAATTTGGAATTTCTCAAATTGCAGCTTTAAAAAGCTAAATTAAAAAAATTTAAATTATTAAAAATGATGTTTCAGATATACGCTTGGATGAAGATGCCAGTACTGTGTATGTAAACTATTGTAATGAGTCTGACACTGCAGCAGCAATAACAAGAATAGACGGATACGAATACAATCATTGTATTCTGAAAGCAGAATTGGTTTACAGAGGTGACAGAATAAAATACAAGGAGAAGCAAGCTTTCTCAACAGATTTTCAAAATGTCAAGGTATTTTTTTTAGTTTTATTTATTTAAAAGTACAAAAAAAAATTTATGTAATTTTATGTTTTTAAGTTGATCATCAATAAAATTTGCCTAAAAATTTAAATCCACTATTGATAAATTTTATTCATAATTATTTTTTTTTCCCGAAAACGTTATTTTTTTTTTTTTTGCAAAGCTGCAAAGAAGAAGTTGTAAATACAATTTTATGTTAAAAAATAACTTTTTATCTTATCGATGATTTTAAAAATTATTCCAGTAAGAAAAGAAAAAAATCGGAACTTGTCACTTCGTTTTTTTTTTGGTTGGTGGGAGGTCAAATAATTTTTTAAAGAAACAAATTAAACATTAAGCCAGTCAATTCAACTTTTTACTTGCCAACCATTAAAATACATTTACATTTACTTTTTTATTTTAAGTTAAAAAACTATTTTTATTTTTTAGACAAAGGCCAAAAGAGGCAAAAAACTGAAGAAGGTTAACAACACATTGCAGCATACAAGTGCCATTGGGTTGTCAAATAACAGCACATTGGAGAAAACAGGGGCCATTGAGTCGTTAAATACCAGCACAGGGGATCAGACAAGTGCCGTTGAGTCGTCAAATCAAAGCAGAGTAAACCAGACAAGTGCCATTGGGTTGTCAGATAACAACACAAAGGACTCTACACATGCCATTGGGACCACAAGTAACCACACAGACGAGGACACAAGTGCCGTTTAAGACATTTGTTAATGTGGCAACAAAGCTGGGGGACCAAAAGACCAAAAGTATAATGAAGTTTACAGACATTTTTTTATTTCAATGCACTTTTTGAAAAGTTGATGGGAAAGTTCCTGTGATCTTGCCAGGCTACATTTATGTTGCATAAAACGTGTTGGGTCGATTTTACACTGGGTAGTCCAGACTGAACAGTACATATAGAATTCCTGTTGTTCCAGCTCGGTTCATGCTTACCTCAAATTTGGTGATTTGGTAATTCAAACTTTGACATAAACTTGATTTAGTTGAATTTATAGTTTAAAATGTCGAAGGAATATCGCTTCAGGTTGCACAGATATAATGAGAAGAGTGTTTAGTTCCTTTAATCTACAACTTTTGTAAAAAAACATTTATGAATTTGCTTAAGTCAAAATATTTCCTGATTTAATTTATGTTTTCTATTTATGTAAAGAATTAATACCATAAATGAAAAATTAGATACATAACATTTAAAATTCGGTGATGGTAATGGACCAAACTTCTGTAGAGTAAAAAAGTAGATGTTAGTTCCACATTTATTGAAAATATATTTCGGTCTGGGTTGACCCTCGTCAGTTCTAACTATATAATTACCATAAAATAAAATTTTTTTTTTAACATTTTGCAAAAAATCACAAGAAAATAAACAAACAAAAAAGATTATTCAAAAGAAAAATTTGGGCTGTCAAATGGACATAAGGGAAACGAACTCAGATTATGAGATGGAAAAAAGATAATTTGCAAATATTCACTTTTAAAAAAAATGTTTAAGACAATTATTATTCCTTGAGATTGTTTCTGTCACAAAGAATAAAAACAAACTGTTTAGATGTATGTGTAAAGACTAGAGTAGTGGTGGGGGTCGATCCACGAACTCGGGGTGAAGGGGAGGGGGGACGGCTTGTTTAAGGAGGGCTATTTAAACCTTTTAAAGAATTGGACATAATTCATGACATGACAATCATATTGATAATAAAGCTTTGCTGACTTTTTTGTAGGGTTTTGAATTAGTCATTATTGAATGTTTAATTTTGAACTTCATTCAATTTTTAGTTGTTTTATATTTTTTAACATTAATTTCTTATTTATTGTATGATTTTTATTATTCAGTTGATTATTAAATTGCATTAAATAAAGTTTCTGGGGAAAATATTATTTCAGAAAACATAGATGTTGGATCAAAACAGATTATAACATAGATAGTTAAATAGATAAATAGATAGATAGATAGATAGATAGATAGATAGATAGATAGATAGATAGATAGATAGATAGATAGATAGATATATATATAGATAGATAGATAGATAGATAGATAGATAGATAGATAGATAGATAGATAGATAGATAGATAGATAGATAGATAGATAGATAGATAGATAGTTTTTCATTGCACTATGCACTTAATATGCTGTTTTTACTGAACAGTTTAGGTCGACAACTTTTATATTTTAGAGAACATATTAGACTATCGAATAAAAAAAGACTGTAAGAGAAATTGTATTTTTAATTAAACCAATTTTGATTATCAATTTCCTTATATTGAATCAGGGAATATTCGTATAAAGTGGTCGATTTTAAGAAAATGTACGTTTAAGATTTTTCGAATATATCTTAGTCATTTTTTGGAATTTTTTCAAAGCTTCAGCAGCGATTTTATTCAAATACGGTGATAACCAGAAAACTGTGAAATAGGAAGACGACTTTATAGCAATACTTATGTGTAATTTAGGTTGTTACAAAGTAAAAAGTTTTACCTGCAGACACTTAATAAATCATTAATTAAGTAAAATGGGTCTATTTTCATTGTGCACTTGCTGTGTCCCTGCAGTACAGTAAGGAGCGGGGGGAGAGAGAATATTCACACATTATGTTCAATTTCTTATGTATTGTACAGCTTGTACAACAAAACAAAGAGATTAGTTCTCACGAGTCACATTACACATTGTAATGGAAAAAGTTATTCTAAAACATCACTCAAAAATTGCGTATAAAATAGGTTATTCTGACCCCTGTTTAAGTCCCTGGGAAAATGTGATTGAAGACTAAAATGAAAAGTTTTAAAACCTAAAACTTAAAAATTTTACTTTTTTACTATCCAGGGATCATGTTCACCAAGTGGGCCACATACAGAGTGTTGTGAGAATGAAGAAATGACGAAATTCTTCCAAAATTCCAAAATTCAAGCTTTGGAAAAGATGCCTTTTAATCATGAAATCAGACTAAGCAACGTGCCTGTAAACACTAAGAAGTCTGACTTAGAAAATATGCTAAAGTCCTTTGGGAAAATATCAGGTGTTTCATACTTTACCAAATTCAGTTTTTCCGAATCTGATTTTTAAAAATTGCACTTTTCTTGGATTTTTCCATAATTGGAAATTCCCAAATTGCACTTTTCTAAATTCAATTTTTCAAAATTAAACTTTCCCGAACTCGAATTTCTTATGTTGGATTTTTTACAAAATTTCCTTTTCCCAAACTGTAATTTTCCAAAATACGCTTTCCATAAATGGAATTGCCCAACTTAGATTTTCCCAAATAACTTCTTACCAAATTTGCTTTGCTCAAATGCAATTTTCCAAATTCAGTTTTTTCCATTTGCATTTTACCATAGTACATTTTAACAAAATGTAAGCTCCCAATTTGGAATTTCTCAAATTGCAGCTTTAAAAAGCTAAATTAAAAAAATTTAAATTATTAAAAATGATGTTTCAGATATACGCTTGGATGAAGATGCCAGTACTGTGTATGTAAACTATTGTAATGAGTCTGACACTGCAGCAGCAATAACAAGAATAGACGGATACGAATACAATCATTGTATTCTGAAAGCAGAATTGGTTTACAGAGGTGACAGAATAAAATACAAGGAGAAGCAAGCTTTCTCAACAGATTTTCAAAATGTCAAGGTATTTTTTTTAGTTTTATTTATTTAAAAGTACAAAAAAAAATTTATGTAATTTTATGTTTTTAAGTTGATCATCAATAAAATTGCCTAAAAATTTAAATCCACTATTGATAAATTTTATTCATAATTATTTTTTTTTCCCGAAAACGTTATTTTTTTTTTTTTTGCAAAGCTGCAAAGAAGAAGTTGTAAATACAATTTTATGTTAAAAAATAACTTTTTATCTTATCGATGATTTTAAAAATTATTCCAGTAAGAAAAGAAAAAAATCGGAACTTGTCACTTCGTTTTTTTTTTGGTTGGTGGGAGGTCAAATAATTTTTTAAAGAAACAAATTAAACATTAAGCCAGTCAATTCAACTTTTTACTTGCCAACCATTAAAATACATTTACATTTACTTTTTTATTTTAAGTTAAAAAACTATTTTTATTTTTTAGACAAAGGCCAAAAGAGGCAAAAAACTGAAGAAGGTTAACAACACATTGCAGCATACAAGTGCCATTGGGTTGTCAAATAACAGCACATTGGAGAAAACAGGGGCCATTGAGTCGTTAAATACCAGCACAGGGGATCAGACAAGTGCCGTTGAGTCGTCAAATCAAAGCAGAGTAAACCAGACAAGTGCCATTGGGTTGTCAGATAACAACACAAAGGACTCTACACATGCCATTGGGACCACAAGTAACCACACAGACGAGGACACAAGTGCCGTTTAAGACATTTGTTAATGTGGCAACAAAGCTGGGGGACCAAAAGACCAAAAGTATAATGAAGTTTACAGACATTTCTTTTATTTCAATGCACTTTTTAAAAAGTTTATGTGAAGGTTCCTGTGATCTTGCCAGGCTACATTTATGTTGCATAAAACGTGCTGGGTCGATTTTACACTGGGTAGTCCAGACTGGACAGTGTTTAGTTTTTTTTTTTATTTTTTTTTAATCTATAACTTTTGTAAAAAACATTTATGAATTTGCTTAAGTCAAAATATTTCATGATTTAATTATGTTTTCTATTTATATAAAGAAATAATATCATAAATGAAAAAATAGATACGTAACATTTAAAATTCGGTGATGGTGATGGACCAAACCTCTGTAGAGTAAAAAAGTAGATGTTAGTTCCACATTTATTGAAAATATATTTCGGTTTGGGTTGACCCTCGTCAGTTCTAACTACATAATTACCATCAAAATCGATAAAAAAAATTTTTAAACATTTTGTAAAAAATCACAAGAAAATAAAAATTTGGGCTGTCAAATGGACATAAGGGAAACGAACTCAGATTATGTGATGGAAAAAAGATAATTTGCAAATATTCGCTTTAAAAAAATGTTTTAAGACAATTATTATTTCTTGAGATTGTTTCTGTCACAAAGAATAAAAACAAACTGTTTAGATGTATGTGTAAAGAGTAGTGGTGGGGGTCGATCCACGAACTTTTGCGTAAATCGGGGTGAGGGGGAGGGGGGACGGCTTGTTTAAGGAGGGGTATTTAAACCTTTTAAAGAATTGGACATAAACAACATGACATGAAAATCATATTGATAATAAAGCTTTGCTGACTTTTTGGTAGGGTTTTAAATTAGTCATTATTGAATGTTTAATTTTAAACTTCATTCAATTTTTAGTTGTTTTATATTTTTCAACATTAATTTCTTATTTATTGTATGATTTTTATTTTTCAGTTGATTATTAAATTGCATTAAATAAAGTTTCTGGGGAAAATATTATTTCAGAAACATAGATTGTTGGATCAAAACAGATTATAACATAGATAGATAAATAGACAGACAGATAGATAGATAGATAGATAGATAGATAGATAGATAGATAGATAGAATATAGATAGATAGATAGTTAGATAAATATATGTAGATAGATAGATATATAGATGGATAGTTAGATAAATATATGTAGATAGATAGATAAATATATATAGATAGATAGATAGTAAGATAAATATATGTAGATAGAAAGGTATTTCCAGGTCTAAAACGATAAAAATAGTGCTAAATGTAGATTAAAGAATATGGTCAGTCCAATTAAAACATTTTACACTCTTTTCCCAGAACTTGGGGAATTTCCATTATTTGCATAACATTAAGAATATTAGACCTGTATCTAAACATAACATTAAGAATATTAGACCTGTTTCTAAACACAACATTAAGAATATTAGACCTGTATCTAAACATAACATTAAGAATATTAGACCTGTATCTAAACATAACATTAAGAATATTAGACCTGTATCTAAACCAATTTTGCCAACTTTGAATAAAACATCTTAATATAAATAATAAATTTTACACCCAAAATTAAAATTAATAGAAGACTGGAATTTATCTAGACCAAGGTTGTATAATAAGGTTGCTTACTCTCGATGCACTCCAATGTTCAGAAAATGTCTTATAGATAGATAGATAGAATCCGTGTATGACGTCATAGTATAAAAGTCTCTTTATTTTTCTGCAACCTCTATATTATAAAAGTCCCTTTAAGTTTCTGCAACCTCTATAGTATAAAAGTCCCTTTAAGTTTCTGCAACCTCTATAGTATAAAAGTCCCTTTAAGCTTTTGCAACCTCTACAGGGATAAAAGTCCCTTTATGTTTCTGCAACCTCTATATTATAAAAGTGCCTTTATGATTCTGCAACCTCTTTAATATAAAAGTCCCTTTATGTTTCTGCAACCTCTATAATATAAAAATCCCTTTATGATTCTGCCAACCTCTTTAATATAAAAGTCCCTTTATGTTTCTGCAACCTCTTTAATATAAAAGTCCCTTTATGTTTCTGCAACCTCTTTAATATAAAAGTCCCTTTGTTTCTGCAACCTCTATAGTATAAAAGTCCGTTTATTTTTCTGCAACCTCTTTAGTATAAAGTCCCTTTATGTTTCTCTAATATTGCAGATTATGAATATTCAGTATGTTATATATTATATGTACCAACTCAACCATAATCAGACCATTTATACCTGGGGAGGGGCGGGGGTTGAGGAGGTGTCTGGTGACTACCAAGAAATAAGAGTGTTATGTTACATTAATTGTGGTTTGCAGAATGGTTAGATAGTTTAGTAATGAGAGCAAATAGTCGGGGGACTGAGTTAAGGGGGGGGGGGTATTCTCACTTATATGAGGGGTATTCATATGAAGATAAATTTCAAATTATTATAGTAAGATAAGTTTATGAATGTTGTCTTCAATGTGTTTTTTTTTATCGAGAGAAAAACCCTGAATAATTCTAATCTAATTTTTTTCTGATCGTTAAGGGGTTTCTGACCAAAAAAATGTATTTTGTCTAAAAAAGGTCGAATACAATCGTTAACGAAGGGTCTAATGGTCGTTAACTTTATTCTCACTTATACATATATCTTAAATAGAAATTTGTTATTTCAGACTTTGAATTCTGCAAAATCAAAAACTAAAAGTTTATAAAAGCTTTAACACCATCAGATTGCAACGATATAGGGATAAGAACACTAGAGCATTCGGAAATGGTCTTGAGTTTTAGTTTAAACAAAATAAAGGAAAAAAAAACTGACAGATGAAAAAATGATGGTTACAAATAAGTACAAGAAGGTTAAACGAGGACAGCCAAGAACATTTATAGAAGAAGGTAAATGCAGAAAATGATAATGGAATTTGTATAAGGGTAGATTTTTCGTTGGTGGCAGTGGCGAATACAGGGGGGGGCGGGGGGAAATTCGCCCCCCACCTGACAGATTCAGGGAGGGACGTAGCCCCCCCCCCTTAATTTGGAATTTTTTGTTCCTATTTTCAGAATAGCTTCTCAATAGCATGCTTAAGGGAAAGGAACCCTAGTGCAAAACAGGAAAAATATATGTCTTATTAAACTATAATGTGTGAAAAGTTAAAAATCTAGTTTTTTAGTCTTTAGTCATTAATTTTGACTCTTTTTGAGTCTTTTAAGTCAAAAATAATTTTCGCCAGCGTCGCGATTTTTTGTTCCTAATTATGAATTTTTTTGTTCCTAAAAAATCTTGCCCCCCTCTCACTTAAATCCTGTATCCGCCCCGGGAAATCAAAATTTTCACTTATCCAGAGGGGGGGGGGGCTCTCATAGCTCCCTCTGTAATTTTGAGTTTGAAAAGGATAAAAAATTTTAACTTATTAAAATCAAAATACAACATATATATGTGTAGATATACATATAAAAATAGATAGATAGATAGATAGATAGATATAGATAGATAGATATATAGATGGATAGATAGATAGATAGATAGATATATAGATGGGTAGATAGATAGATAGATATATAGATGGATAGATAGATGGATAGATAAACAGAATAAACATGATTAATTAATGTAAGGGTGGACGTTTTACCACAAACGGTCACAGAAGCTTTCACTCGGATACAATAACAGTTAGATAAATTGATTAAAGTGCCCGGGCCATAGAAATAGATTAAAAACTGTAGTGGAGATTAAATTAGATAACAAAATATGCATAGTGAGATAAAATTTAGATTAAAAGTTAAACATATGTATATGTGATTGTGGAGATTAAAATTAGATTACAAGATATACATAGTGGAGATTGAAATTAGATTACAAGATATACATAGTGGAGATTGAAATTAGATTACAAGATATACATAGTGGTGATTGTAATTAGATTACAGGATATACATAGTGGAGATTAAGATTAGATTACAAGATATACATAGTGGAGATTGAAATTAGATTACAAGATATTCATAGTGGAGATTGAAATTAGAATACAAAATATACATAGTGGAGATTAAAATTAGAATACAAAATATGCATAGTGGAGATTGAAATTAGAATACAAAATATACAACACAAGGAGATAAAAATTAAATTTTAAGTTATAGTGGAAATTAAGATTATTTTATTGAGGGGTGCCTCCCATCCTGCTGTGAAAGTTTAAAAAATAAACTATTTTGGATTACTCACATATGCATCATTGCAACTTGCAATTAAGATGTATATTTATTTACATCGAACACTGAGTTGAATGTACTAACCGAAATTGCGTAATGATTAGTTGATTGTCGTAGAGAACGTCGTTTTTGTATATACAGGTTACATGTACGTTTTAATACGAAAAACGTAAATTTATTGCTAACTTAAATATAAAAAGTTTTCATATTTTAGAATATAATAGCTAACACATAATGGCATTGAAATATGATGAATTTAAATTTGTTTGGGCTGCTGTTGCTAAAAAACGTCTAGTATAATGTTTCTTTGAAAAGTAAGACTAATACCAATTAACAGCTAATAGGCTGTTTAGTTTACCATGAAATTACCCAAACAAGTGGACGGTCCCTTTATTTTGTAAACAAAAGTTAGATTTATAAATGTTAAAGGGACTCCAAGTCGGTATAATTTCTAGAATTGTTGCCTTTAAAGAGCTACTACAGGTCCAATTCACATTTCCCATCTTATTAAAGTATCAATGAAAATAAAATTAATGTATAGTTCTTCATTGTCTCTGAAAAAATGAGTATATCTTCCTTAGACCAAAGCTCTAGCACTATAGTTTCAGTAGAAGTAAATATTTCCATTTACTGATAGCGCCGATTGAAGGATTCATATCTCTAATTGAATAATGAGAATGATAGAAAGATAGATGTTACCGCCATACTATTTCTATTGGTTCAGAATAGACAACAAACACATGACTGAACCCTGATTGGATCAGGCGCTAATGGACTCGGCATACAGGAGTGTTAGATGCAACCGTTGTTTAATTGGAGGATTTCTTTTAATTAAGTGAACAGTCTCTTAAAAGGTCTGAAATGCCTGGAAAGCCATGGTTCAGCTGGTTCCGCTCTGTTTAGTTTGCATTGTGGAGCATAGTGTTTAAACTCAACAAAGGAGAAATAAGAATTATAGTTCAAACACTTCCTAACAATTTTACAGGTTCAAAGAAACTGAGTCTTTGTCACAAACTATGTTAAAATTAGGATTCTGTTGGATCAAATCATATAAGTTTGAAATATCAAATGTTTACACCAATTGGTTGCAAAGATATAGTGATTCGACTCAATACATGATCAATACAAGGATCAAAGGATTTTTTAGCCGTATGTAATATTGCTTTGTCAGTTGATTTCTTTAAACGTATGTAATATTGCCTTTTCAATTGATTTCTTTAAACATATATATTATTGCTTTAAAGGTGTGTATAATATTGCTTTATCAATTGATTTCTTTAAACGTGTGTAATATTGCTTTATCAATTGATTTCTTTAAACGTGTAATATTGATTTATTAATTGATTTCTTTATCATTTGATTTCTTTAATCGATTTTATCCTTGGAGCGGTACAAGGTGTTAAGGAACGTATTGTCTTTGTTTTTGACTTTATAATTGTAAGTATCTCAGCGAGTTAGTGTTGTATATTAGATTTTAAAAATGTATTTAAGAAAATTCGTTAAAAACAAAGAGACTTTAAATGGTTACAAATATTTTGAGATTTTCAATTTAACTAAAGATTTTTATATTCATAAGTTTCTACAAATATACATGGGCTCCAAAATAATGTAAGAAAGAAGAACGACGTTGACATAACTGATTTACAATGTAAGTCCATTTACAGGGAGTGTAAACTAATTATATAGTTTTCTACTTTTACTCTAGATTCGAAATAAAAGACGTCCCTAGGGACTTGAATTGATATCGAACAATATAAATCTAATTTTAGGGACCACTGTACTAGCCTACAGGGATATATACCGCTAATAAAGGGATTGTACGCAGTTTTAAAGGTCGGTTTCCTCACAAATTAACAATGATTGAGTAGGGGGGGGGGGGGTATAAAAAGTATAAAAATTAAGGTATTTGCAGTGGAAAGTAAGGATTAAAAAAGCAAAAATATCAAAACATCAAATGCCAAATGATCAAATGCATAATTATGGAGTACAAACGCAGTACATTTCAATTAGGTCTACAAGCTAGAAATGTAAACAAATCAGAGAAAAATCATAACAACGGATCGTACTGCATTTTTCATCTCAAAACCGGTTAAATGTCAACAAGAAAGAGAAAACAAAGAGGAGACGATAAGAGAAGAAAGGAGAAGAAAAAATTAAGAGAAGAAAGGAGAAGAAAATAGAAGAGAAGAGAAGAAAATAGAAGAGAAGAGAAGAAAGGAGAAGAGAAGAAAATAGAGGAGAAGAGAAAGAGGAAAAAATAGATTGCGTGAAAGAGAGAGCTTGCATTTTACAGACGTTTTATCATAAAAATATGTTTAAGAATACCTTAAACTTTAAAATTAACTTTATTGTAAAATTGTATGATATTTTTGCAAAAATAATAGTTGTCCTAACTATTTAGCGTACATTTTTTAGATCATTTTAAGATTTTTGATCATTCGGCATTTGATATTCTAATATTTTTGCTTAAAAAAATACCATTTCATTTACCACCTTTTTATAATCAAGACTATTTCTATGTAGTTTGTCTCCGTTTTCGAAAAAAGAAGAGGGGAAAATCAAGAACTGTAAAAAATATTCATAGACAAATAAATTCCGTAAATAAATCACATATTTATATTTAAATTAAACAGAAAAAAAGATATAAGTTATCACAATAATACATTAACTGGTAGTTATTTGTACAACAAATTAAGGCTATGTACAGGGGATCATGTACAAAAAGAAATCATTAAATTTGTACATATTAATATAATACTAAGAATAGGAAATTTTATGTACTTTTGAAAAAGTCAAAGTAGTATACTCTACTTAAATATGTCTATTGTTAACGATTCTGCCCTATTTTCTCACTGGTTGATTTTTTTGCGTAATATCATCTTTTTTTGCGTAATATCATCTTTTTTTTCGTAATATCATCTTTTTTGCGTCATATCATGTTGTTTATTTTTTATTTGTTTACAGCAAAAATACGGAAAGAATGATGGTAAGTAAACCAGGATAGAACCAAACTCCAGTTCCTAAAAAACAGAATTTTGTAGTTTTTTATAGTTTTTTTGTGAATTAATTTTTATTCATTAGATACAATAACTGCAGTTTAAAAAAACCTGAAAAAAGTACAAAAATCTGCACTTTGCATAGAAATTGATTGCAGGAATTATTGCTCTGTAATGTTTCAAATACTGTTGTTCTGAATTTATAATAATTCAAAAAAAAATGTTGCACAAAAAAATCATTTTTACCTGTAACTGAATATTCTGCGGCCGCGGCTTCAGGTTCGGGTTTCTAAAACAATATTTTTATAACCAAATTTAGAAAATAAATTCAGAAAGCTTTGTGCAATGAATGTAAGGCAAGGAAAGTCAATTGCTGTTTTGTATACTTTGTGTACATATTGAAACCAGTTCTATTTGGGGGATTTTATAAACAATAATAGATGCATCAGTGTTCGTTCAGTATTCGAGGAGGGGGGTTCAATGGAGAATTTACTTCTATAAAGATAAATTGCGCATAAGACGACATTTTTCATCTTGAAAGATATAAATGTACAGAGATGTTTTAAAGATATTCCTATTATATAGATTAACTAGCTCGGTTGTGAACATTGGATGTTCTTTGTCATTGAGAACTTGTGGTGTACATGAGTTCTGTAGAGAGAAATTTAAGTTAGTTTAGTCCTTCTTCAGTTCTCGTCAATATGATATTCTCAAAATAAAATTCACTCCTGAGTGGTTTAATAATAATGAAATCCATTAAAACACCAAACCACCCCGCTTATCATTGAAGTACACTTTGACGCCTAGAAATATGAGTTCGCGGACTGTACAATTCTTGGTGATTTTGCGTACATAAGCTATCTATGTTTATTTATTTATCTATGGAAACAATACTTTTTTACTTGATAAGTTTATTTTCAAGCTACTAGTAAAAGTGTTTGCTTTATAAAAACACCAAATAAACATAAGATTGCTTAAATGTCGCCTTCTTATTCCAAAGGTGTATGGGCCCAACTGTACTTCGTTCCAATTGCTTTAATTGTCCTAGGTTTTTACATTTTGGACAAAGAATAAAGTTTACAGAGGTCGGAATTGATAAATGGCAAAAAGTATTTTCTCCATGTTTTACCTGATGAACTATAGTTGGTGGAGGAGTATTAAACACTGGGCAGTCCCTTAGCTCTAGGGTAGGGTGGAAGGGGGCCAGAACATCTAAACAAATAGGTTTTAGAACAAATATTTATATGCATTACTTTCACCCTTTTTATACAGATATAGAAACTGTTTTCTTCCCAAAACGTTGATTTCCTAAATATCCTTTTTATGCAGCAAATGTATGTAATAAAATATGCTACCATTGATTAATACAATCTTTATTATCTATGTTCCGTTATCTATCTTATCTATGTTCATGTTTACCCTGACCGGCCATTCCGGTGAGTTCTATTCACCTGTATTAATAAAGGAGTAATGTATGAAACGTTGATTTAAACGGACGTGTATAGAGCCTTGAGTTTTGGCTAGAGATATAGAGCCTGGAGTTTTGGCTAGAGAGATAGATTCAGTGAGACTGAAATTAGACTAAGAATCAAGTTATCTCGGAACCTAGATTTATTACATGTAACCTGGCAAGATTGAGCAGTGCAAGAAATCAATTTATTTTTACTCTTAACTTAATCAATTTAAAAATACATTAAGATTTAAAATCCACTTAATTTCTATGTTTGGAATATAATTGAACTTAGACCCACTATTAATACTCTAAGACACAAGGCAATATTAGACAGAATACATTCTGAAGTGTTTTTAGGTGTGATTATAAAGTTGTCAGTCGGGCGCATTATGTGGGTTAGCGGGGAATATAAAGTTACCAGCCAGGATCATAAAGTATTCTACAAGGATGATAAAGTTGAAATTTAACATTAACTTCATTAAGTCGTCTTGGGAAGCCTCGCAAGATTTGAAGATAAACTTAATGGCTGAATGAACTGCAGATCAATGGAATAACTTAAAGTTTTTTTTAATTTTGATAATTTATGTTATAAATTCCTATGACCAGAATAAATCATTGATTTTTTATTTGAAAGATGGATCCCATGTCAGGCTGTGACACCCCTACTCTTGTGTTTATATTAGAACCCAAAGACAGTACACTGCAGTACAAAAAATGCGTACACCACTGAAATGACTTTCCTTGCCTTACATTCATTGGCTTTGTGCCACTTTTCTAAGGGCGATCTTGACCAAATACAGTGATAACCAGAAAACTCTGAAATTGGAAGACGACTTTTTAGCATAATAAAATGCATTTGGTGTAAAAAAGCAAACAGTTTTGACATTTATGCATTAACTAGGTCTGTTTACACTGTACAATTACTGTGTTTTATGTTCAATGTTCTTTTAAAGCCACAAATTGAGTCTAAAAGTCGTCTTCCTCTTCCAGAGTTTTCTGGTTATCACTGTATTTTTTTTATTAACTTAATTCTTACAAAAAAAAATTAATTTTTTTTTCTTCGGAACAGTATGAACTACTCAGGCTAAATAATACTATCTATATATCTATCTGTCTATCTATAAGAAATGTAGAAAAGCGGCGTGACGAACACTAGATTCAAGTATCACATTATTGTATACTTAAATCAGTCTGCCTGTATGACAAACTGTTGACAACAACAAATTATATTGTTGTGTAAATATATTGATAAAAGGTTGGAATTCTTCTGCAACTATGCAAATAAATTACTTAGGTTCACATTTGTTTGATGACTGTATCTTCTTCCGTTTGAACAAATATGCGTTTAAACCGATCAGTGAGAAGACGACTTTTGTACGATTTCTATTTTAAATAGTCAAATGAACATGAAACAATCATAGATAAAGATAAATTGCGCATAAGACGACATTTTTCATCTTGAAAGATATAAATGTACAGAGATGTTTTAAAGATATTCCTATTATATAGATTAACTAGGTCGGTTGTGAACATTGGCTGTTCTTATGTCATTGAGTACTTGTGGTGTACATGAGTTCTGTAGAGAGAAATTTAAGTTAGTTTAGTC